>NW_025901198.1:0-45634 GCF_022539505.1 Lolium rigidum
ACTTCGTTTCCTCTTCGGACTTCTGGAAGCTTCGTGGAAAAATAGGCCCCTGGGCGTTGATTTCGTCCAATTCCGAGAATATTTCCTTACTAGGATTTCTGTAACTAAAAATAGCAGAAAACAACAACTGGCTCTTCGGCATCTCGTCAATAGGTTAGTGCCGGAAAATGCATAATAATGACATATAATGTGTATAAAACATGTGAGTATCATCATAAAATTAGCATGGAACATAAGAAATTATAGATACGTTTGGGACGTATCAAGCATCCCCAAGCTTAGTTCCTACTCGCCCTCGAGTAGGTAAACGATAACAAAGATAATTTCTGAAGTGACATGCTATCATAATCTTGATCATACTATTGTAAAGCATATGAGATGAATGCAGCGATTCGAAGCAATGATGAAGATAATGAGTAAACAAATGAATCATATAACAAAGACTTTTCATGAATAATACTTTCAAGACAAGCATCAATAAGACTTGCATAAGAGTTACTCATAAAGCAATAAATTCAAAGTAAAGGTATTGAAGCAACACAAAGGAAGATACAAGTTTCAGCAGTTGCTTTCAACTTCAACATATTTATCTCATGGATAATTGTTAACACAAAGTAATATAACAAGTGCAATAAGTAAACATGTAAGAATCAATGCACACAGTTGATACAAGTGTTTGCTTCAGGATAGAAAGAATAGGCAAACTGACTCAACAATAAAGTAGAAGATAGGCCCTTCGCAGAGGGAAGCATTGATTACTATATTTGTGCTAGAGCTTTTCCTTTTGAAAATAAGAAACAATTTTGTCAATGGTAGTAATAAAGCATATGTGTTATGTATAAGATGTCTTATAAGTTGCAAGCCTCATGCATAGTATACCAATAGTGCTCGCACCTTGTCCTAATTAGCTTGTATTAACACGGATTATCATTGCATAGCATATGTTTCAACCAAGTGTCACAAAGGGGTACCTCTATGCCGCCTGTACAAAGGTCTAAGGAGAAAGCTCGCATTGGATTTCTCGCTTTTGGTTATTCTCAACTTAGACATCCATACCGGGACAACATAGACAACAGATAATGGACTCCTCTTTAATGCATAAGCATTCAACAACAGTTAATATTCTCATAAGAGATTGAGGATTGATTGTCCAAACTGAAACTTCCACCATGAATCATGGCTTTAGGTAGCAGCCCAATGTTCTTCTCTAACAGTATGCATACTCAAACCATTTGATCATGAAAATCGCCCTTACTTCAGACAAGAAGAACATGCATAGCAACTCACATGATATTCAACAAAGGTAAAAGAGTTGATGGCGTCCCCAGAAACATGGTTACCGCTCAACAAGCAACTTATTAAGAAATAAGACACATAAGTACATATTCTTCACCACAATAGTTTTTAAGCTATTTTTCCCATGAGCTATATATTGCAAAGACAAAGGATAAAATTTTAAAGGTAGCACTCAAGTAATTTACTTTGGAATGGCGGAGAAATACCATGTGGTAGGTAGGTATGGTGGACACAAATGGCATGGTTATTGGCTCAAGGATTTGGATGCATGAGAAGTATTTCCTCTCAATACAAGGCTTAGGCTAGCAAGGTTGTTTGAAGCAAACTCAAGTATGAACAGGTGCAGCAAAGCTCACATATGAACATATTGTAAGCTATTATAAGACTTTACATTGTCTTCCTTGTTGTTCAAACACCTTAACCATAAAATATCTAGACCTCTAAGAGAGATCAATCATGCAAACCAAATTTTAACAAGCTCTATGTAGTTATACATTAATGGGCTACAAGGCTACATGATGCAAGAGCTTAAACATGATCTACTATGAGAGCACAAAACAATTGCCAAGTATCAAATTATTCAAGACATTATACCATTTACCACATGCAGCATTTTCCGTTTCCAACCATATAGCAATGAAGTGCAAGTAGCTTCCAACTTTCATCAATGAACATTAAAGATAAAGCTAAGAACACGATGTGTTCATACGAAACATCGGAGCGTGTCTCTCTCCCAAACAAAGAATGCTAGGATCCGATTTTATTCAAACAAAAACAAAAACAAAAGCAAACAGACGCTCCAAGTAAAGCACATAAGATGTGACGGAATAAAAATATAGTTTCACTAGAGGAAACTCGATAAGTTGTCGATGAAGAAGGGATGCCTTGGGCATCCCCAAGCTTAGACGCTTGGGTCTTCTTGAAATATGCAGGGATGAACCACGGGGGCATCCCCAAGCTTTGACTTTTCACTCTTCTTGATCATATTGTATCATCCTCCTCTCTTGACCCTTGAAAACTTCCTCCACACCAAACTTCAACATAAACTTCATTAGAGGGTCGTTAGCATAATTCATACATTCAAAGGTGACATAATCATTCTTAATCACTGTAGTGGCACATTGCACAGAAGCTCAATGAAACGTTAATGGAACAAAGAAATCCACGTCAAAACATAGCAAAGTCCACGAGAGACAATGCGAAATAAAAGAGCAGAATCCGTCAAAACAGAACAGTCCAGTAAAGACGAATTTTAAGAAGGCACTGTACGTTGCTCAGATCGAAAATGCCCAAATTGAATGAAAGTTGCGTACATATCCGAGGATCACGCACCTAAATTGGCAGATTTTTATAAATTTTCTACGAGAGAACTACTGATGTGACAGAAATTCGTTGCACAGAAATCCAAATCTAGTATCAACCTTCGATTAGAGGCTTCACTTGGCACAACAAAACACAAAACTAAGATAAGGAGAGGTTGCTACAGTAGTAAACAACTTCCAAGACACAAATATAAAACAAAGTACTGTAGCAAAATACCACATGGGTTATCTCCCAAGAAGTTCTGTTGGCGTCAGAAACCCACTGGCGGGCAGCAACGGGCAACACAGTAGAGCCGGGAACAACTAGGGCTGCGGCTGGCCCCAGTCCCTCAGAGCGACGGCCCGCAAAGCCTCCTGGTCACACGTCCGATGCTATCGCAAGGGCGTGCCACCTGACCTATACCTGGTCAGGAAGGTGTTGGATGATGCCTCGCTTAGTTTCCTGCATGGCATACACGTAAACATTAAATACGAGCCTCGATCGGCTCTCGGGTTATCCCGTGAATCGGCTCAAAGAGCCGATCCACCCATGATTCGTACAAGGTGTCCGAATATATGGTGGTCCTGCTTGATCAAGATAAAGCTAATGCGATCTACGACGATTTAGGGTTTTCACCGCATAATCGGATCATCCTACTCACGATTGGGCCTCGCGCTCGCGCACGGTGACCGTAAGCCGATCCTAGACAGGGCCTAAAAACCAACACGAGGTTGATCCCCGAACATCCTTTCTAGGGCTAGCAAACTCCACCCTACACGCCGCTGGATCCTCCAACCCTTTGTAGGGCCTAACTAATGCGGATGTTAAACTAATCCTTGTATGAACAAGGAGCAACCGTAACGGATCGGATCTACTAAACTATGATCAAGCGGGTGCCGCCCCTACACCTGAGATAGGTGTAAGGGCGGCTAGATGCATAAGGGTCGCACTACGACAAGCATATGATACGAAGAACAATGCTAACCCTAACACATCTAAGATAACTACGTTGCTCGCCATCAAAAAGGCTTCAGCACGAGCAACGCATGAACAACGTGGGTAGGCTTGTGCTGCCTAGATCGCAAGATGCGATCTAGGCAGCATGGTGCTTACCGGAGAAACCCTCGAGACGAAGGAGTTGGCGATGCGCCGAGATTTGTTTGTGTTGAACGTTGGTTGTTGTTTATTCCATAAACCCTAGATACATATTTATAGTCCAAGGGACTTTCTAATTTAGGCGTGCACCTAACCGTGCACGGGGCAAACTCTAACTCTTAACCGACACGTAATCTAATATATTACAGATACACGGGCCAACTAGCCCAAACTTTGCATGTAAGGCCGATTCACATATTTCTTCTATATATATATTCTTCAAATCCGTCTTGATCGCGGCCCGCCTCTGACCCGGTCAAATTCTGGTGATAACACATGCCCCCCCTGGTTTTGGAATTAATAATTCCAAAATCATCCTGTTTTCCTCTTCGTCGGGTCATGTCCTGGAAGAGCAGAGCCGTCGCAGCATTTCTCATCATGATGCCCTGTCTTCTCAACTATTATGCGTGATTTGGCCGCTGTCCTTTGGGCACCGCCTTCTTGGAAACTGCTGTGGCATTGAATTTCTACTATAGCCCCTTTATTTAAACACCCTGAGCAGTTTGCCACTCCACCACTTTGCCCTGTTCTGACCATCGGCACCCAAAAAACCCCCAATCTCCCATAGCCATGTCTTCCTCTTCTTCCTCCTCCACCTCATCGGTCTTCTCTGACTCTTCCTCCTCTCGCGAGCCGACGCCGGAGTGGGGCTCGTTGGCGGCGCACGACATCCTCGCCTCGACGTCGTGGGACAAAGAGGAACATGATTCCTCCATCTGGTCGGAGGATGACAAATCCCTGACCGATGGAGAGGGCGACCTTCACTTCCTCGTCGAAGAGGAAGAGGAGGCAGAAAGCGAGGACGACCGCTTCTCCTGGGACGATTTTACCTACTCCGAGGAAGAAGCGGAGGAGGACGACGATGACTCCCTTGAAGGTTACCCACCAGCAAAGCGCCTCCGCACCTGGTGGGAAGACGACAGCGATGACCATGATGAGGAAGATGAGGCTCCCGTAGAAGGCTACGGAAGCTCCGATGAAGAGCCTATCAGCAGTTGCGCCGGAAGTAGCGACGACGAGGGCAGCAATGGCCCCTAGATTAGGGATCAGTAGTAGTAGTTGGCTTTTGCCCTCTTCTCCCCTGAGCAATCGGCTCTTTGCTTGTAAGAAATCCCTCTATTAATGAAGAAAATATTCCTCAATTAATTTCGCCTCCTTGTTGACTTTGCCGATCGTCGAATGGAGTCGCCGTATGAAGAGCCGATAGCAGGACAACGGCTCGCATTGCAATCTGGGACCAAGCCGTCGCTCACCCATATGGTCCAACAGGTCTTACTAGGCCTAAACCTCGTCCAAACCATCAGCTTGAACTCTTCATCATTCTCACATTAATTTGAGCCTATTCCTCTAGGGTCGATATCAGCGTATCGGCTTTGTTATTCTGAATTCGATGCCTATACATCGGCTATATCTCTGTATGTTTTCTTAAGTCGATGTCTGCGCATCGGCTGTGATTTTTATTATTTTTTTTTTACCGGCCGATTTAAATATCGGCCTCCATACCTTACTGCCCATCATCCCACATGCTTGGGAAATACTTCTTGAGGTGTTGACCATTGACGGCTACTGGGAACTTCTGTCCGTCCAACTCTTCCAACATGTATGCATTACCCTTCAAGGCCCGGACGACTTTGTACGGACCGTGCCAATTAGGAGACCACTTGCCATATGCCTTGTCTCCGGTTCCTAACGGCAACACAGCCTTCCCATACTAGATCACCAACTTGAAACTCCTTTGGTCTAACCTTCTTATTGTAGGCACGAGCTACCCTGGCTTTGTTCTCCTTAATCTTCTCCAATGACCAAAGCCTAAGTTCTGTCGCGTCCTCAATAGTGTCACTCATCAAAGCTGCATATTCTTCCGCTGTCAGATCATTCTGAAACGTGACACGTCTTGATCCAGCCGTAATTTCCCAAGGTAATACGGCTTCCTGTCCATAGACAAGCTGGTACGGCGAAGTCTTTATAGCTCCATGGCACGACATGCGGTAGGCCCATAATGCTTCTGATAACTTCTCATGCCAATCCCTAGGGTTCTCGTCAATCTTTCTCTTGATCAGCTTGATTAAGCTCGATTGGACGCTTCAGCTTGTCCATTAGCCCGAGCATAGTACGGAGATGATCGGATCGGTTTAATCCCCATGTCATCGCAGAATTTCCTGAATTCTTTAGAAACAAAGACCGAACCTCCATCGGTCGTGATAGTTTGGGGAATCCCGAACCTATGAATCACGTGTTCTTTCACAAACTGAATCACATCTTCTGATTTCACCTTCTTCATAGGGACGGCTTCCACCCACTTAGTGAAATAGTCTGTGATGGCCAAAATCCATTCATGTTTTTTACTCGACGCCGGATGGATTTTGCCGATCATATCCATGCCCCACCCTCGGAACGGCCAAGGCTTGATGATAGGGTTCATCGCTGATGCTGGTACCATCTGAATCTTCCCAAACATCTGGCATGCTTGGCACCCCTTATAGTAATTGAAGCAGTCTTCAAGCATGGTGGGCCAATAAAACCCTGAGCGCCTGACTAGCCACTTCATCTTGTGAGCCGACTGATGAGTTCCACAGGCGCCTTCGTGCACCTCATGTAAGAGCCGATTAGACTCAGTTGGTCCCAGGCACTTGAGTAGTAACCCTTCCAACGTCCTGTAGAACATATCGTCTCCTATGAGGACATACTTCATGGCTTTGTATCTTATCCGTTTAGGTGCCCCCCGAGCCGAATCTTTTAAGTAATTGAAGATTTCGGCTCTCCAATCATCCTGTTCCAGGAATTGCACCTGGACTTCCGACCCTTCAGGTATATCTATGTAGCCTGACGCCATTTGTGCGAGATTGTTGGCCTCGGTGTTTTGGGCTCTTGGGACCCAATTAAAGTTGATGTACCGAAACCGTGTCATCAACTCACGGCATTCCATCCAATATGGGAAAAGCGATTCACTCTCGCACTTGTATTCATCCGTGAGCTGGTTAATCACCAACTTGGAGTCTCCAAAAAGCTCTACTGCTTCTGCTCCGGCTTCTAATAGCAACTCCATCCCCTTACGTACTGCCTCATATTCTGCCACGTTGTTGGTGCAAGGGGTAGATAATCTGATGGAGAAAGAGTACTCTGCCCCCCGAGGCGACACGAGCAGAATGCCGATGCCACAACCATCGTCGCAAGCCGATCCATCGAAGAACATAGCCCATGCACGTATGGATAGTGCTGCTATATTGGTACCGATTCGCTCAGCTATGAGATCGGCCAACGCTTGTCCTTTGACTGCTTTCGCAGGCTGGTACCGGAGATCAAACTCCGACAACGCAAACATCCACTTACCCGGTCGGCCCTTCAACACAGGGGCCGACAGGCATGTGCTTGACAACGTCCGACTTGCATATGACGAAGATCTCTGCCGTCAAAAGGATGTGATGCAGCTTGGTGCGGGTAAAGAACGAGCAGAGGCACGGTTTCTCGACCTCGGGATACCTTGTTTCCGCGTCCAACATCCTTCCGCTGAGGTAAAAACGACCTTTTCAACGCCCTCGTAGAGTTGCACCACCACCGAGGCGATGGACGTGTCGGCCCATCGACAAGTAGATGTAGAACGGCCTGTCTTGTCGGGGCGGAACTAGCACAGGCGGCGTCGTCGGATACCGTTTAATTTCATCAAACGCCCGCTGCTCGTTCGCCCCCGGTGAAATTCGTCATCGGACTTAGTCTTCACCAACGCCATGAACGGCTCTATCCGTCCCGACGAGTTAGAGATGAATCGGCGGACGAAGTTGATCTTGCCGATAAGACGTTGGAGTTCCTTCTTCGTGGTGGGCGGCTGCATGGTACGCACCGCCTCCTGACTTTTCAGGCCGATCTCAATTCCTCGCTCATAAACCAAGAATCCTAGGAACTGACCGGCCGTCACACCAAAGGCACACTTCTTTGGGTTCATTCTCAGTCCGAACTTCCGAGTTCGGTCTAGGACGCGTCGCAAATCTCCCAAGTGTCCCTCCATGGAGACGGACTTGACTACCACGTCATCGATGTAGATTTCCACCAACTTGCCGATCAGATCGTGAAATATATAATTCATGGCTCTTTGATATGTTGCACCAGCATTCTTCAACCCGAAGGTCATGACCACATATTCAAACAAGCCTACTGCCCCTGGTACTCTGAATGCGGTCTTGTGTATATCTTCTGGAGCCATGAAGATCTGGTTATAGCCGGCGTTGCCATCCATGAAGCTTAAAACCTTGTGGCCGGCAGCTGCATTGATCAATGTTTCCGCCACAGGCATCGGATACTCATCTTTTGGAGTGGCTCTGTTAAGATCTCGGAAATCGATAGCCACACGCCACCGGCCGTCCTTCTTTTCTACAGGAACGATACCGGAGATCCATTCAAGCATACCTGCATGGCCCGATGAACCCGGCGGCCAACATCTTCTCGATCTCTTTCTTGACCTCTTCCAGGATTTCGGCCTTCATCTGACGAGCTCGTTGTTGGAACGGCCGAAATCCTTTCTTAAGGGGGAGCCGATGTTCAATGATGCTCCTGTCTAACCCGGCATCTCCGTATAGTCCCATGCAAAGCGATCCGGGTATTCTTTCAATAGAGCAATCATCCGACTCCTGAGCCGTGGATCTAACTTCCTCGTCGATAAAAGTTGGCCGAGGCTTATCCCCGGGGCCGATGTCGACTTCCTCTAGCTCGTCAGCCGAGGTGAACCCATACCCCAGCTTTCCGTCACCTGTGAGGTCGACGCCAAATACTGGGAGAGCCGGTGGCGCGGATAATACGGTCCGATCGCTAGAATCGGCCTCCATCTTGATCATCACCAGGACCTTGTGGCAGTGTCGGGGCCGGTTGCGTGGATCGGCTCCCTCTTCATTCTTGCTATGAGAGCAGCTGCCCTCATTGCTACCCTTACCAGGGCGGTACCCAAGTTCTACCATGTTGATGCTGATGCCATGGGAGCGGGTTCTGTGGAAAGAGCCGATGAGTTCGGCTTCGAGGACTGCCTTGATCTCGTCATGTTTCTTCTTGAGCTCATCGAGCGGATCCTCGTACTTGACCGGAGTGCTTTCCGCCATCTCGGATGTAGATGGCGATGTGGTGGATGTCGAAGATTGTCCCACCGGGCGTGCCAGAATGTGTTGACGTCAGAAACCCACTGGCGGGCAGCAACGGGCAACACAGTAGAGCCGGGAACAACTAGGGCTGCGGCTGGCCCCAGTCCCTCAGAGCGACGGCCCGCAAAGCCTCCCGGTCACACGTCCGATGCTATCGCAAGGGCGTGCCACCTGACCTATACCCGGTCGGGAAGGTGTTGGATGATGCCTCGCTTAGTTTCCTGCATGGCATACACGTAAACGTTAAATACGAGCCTCGATCGGCTCTCGGGTTATCTCGTGAATCGGCTCAAAGAGCCGATCCACCCATGATTCGTACAAGGTGTCCGAATATATGGTGGTCCTGCTTGATCAAGATAAAGCTAATGAGATCTACGACGATTTAGGGTTTTCACCGCATAATCGGATCATCCTACTCACGATTGGGCCTCGCGCTCGCGCACGGTGACCGTAAGCCGATCCTAGACAGGGCCTAAAAACCAACACGAGGTTGATCCCCGGAACATCCTGTCTAGGGCTAGCAAACTTCACCCTACACGCCGCTGGATCCTCCAACCCTTTGTAGGGCCTAACTAATGCGGATATTAAACTAATCCTTGTATGAACAAGGAGCAACCGTAACGGATCGGATCTACTAAACTATGATCAAGCGGGGTGCCGCCCCTACACCTAAGATAGGTGTAAGGGCGGCTAGATGCATGAGGGTTGCACTACGACAAGCATATGATACGAAGAACAATGCTAACCCTAACACATCTAAGATAACTACGTTGCTCGCCATCAAAAAGGCTTCAAGCACGAGCAACGCATGAACAACGTGGATAGGCTTGTGCTGCCTAGATCGCAAGATGCGATCTAGGCAGCATGGTGCTTACCGGAGAAACCCTCGAGACGAAGGAGTTGGCGATGCGCCGAGATTTGTTTGTGTTGAACGTTGGTTGTTGTTTATTCCATAAACCCTAGATACATATTTATAGTCCAAGGGACTTTCTAATTCAGGCGTGCACCTAACCGTGCACGGGTCAAACTCTATCTAACCGACACGTATCCTAATATGTTACAGATACACGGGCCAACTAGCCCAAACTTTGCATGTAAGGCCGATTCACATATTTCTTCTATATATATATTCTTCAAATCCGTCTTGATCGCGGCCCGCCTCTGACCCGGTCAAATTCTGGTGATAACACAATGCAATAAAATAAAGATAAGGAGAGGTTGCTACAGTAATAACAACTTCCAAGACTCAAATATAAAATAAAGTGCAGAATTAAAATAATGGGTTGTCTCCCATAAGCGCTTTTCATTAACGCCTTTCAGCTAGGCGCAGAAAGTGTGTATCAAGTATTGTCAAGAGATGAAGCATCAACATTGGGGTTGGGAGTTTTCTCAACTATGCATTTTATCTTATCTATGTGAGTTTCAGAGGCTCCCTTTTCATTATTCTTAGGTTTGCTATCCTCGTCAAATTTTCAGGAACAAGCCAACCATAGTTATTTTCTAGAGCGTCATTCATTCCTAGGAGCTTACAAGGTATTGTTGTCTTAATCTCCCCACCATCATTAACATTATTAGTGTACCTTATTCTATCCATGTCCATCTTTTCAAGGGTACTAGCAAAGTTGGTATAAGAGCCAAGCATCTTATATTTAATAAAGACCTTTCTAGCCTCTCTTGCTACACCACCAAATTCTTTAAGAAGGGTTTCTAAAACAAAATCTTTCTTTTCCCCTTCCTCCATATCACAGAGTGTAAGAAACATGTGTTGAATTATAGGATTGAGATTAACAAATTTAGTTTCCAACATGTGTACTAAAGAAGCAACATCAATTTCATATGTAGGAGCAAGTTCTACCAAGTGTCTATCTTCAAAATCTTCAGCTGTACTAACATGAGTGAAAAAATCTTCTATATTATCTCTCCCAATGATAGACCCTCGTCCTACCGGTATGTCTTTTAGGGTGAACTTAGGAGGAAACATGATGAAATAAACTAAAGGTAAATAAAGTAAATGCAAGTAACTAATTTTTTTGTGTTTTTAATATAGAGAACAAGACAGTAAATAAAGTAAAACTAGCAACTAATTTTTTTGTGTTTTTGATATAGAGAGCAAACAAAGCAGTAAATAAAGTAAAGTAAAGCAAGACGAAAACAAAGTAAAGAGATTGGATGTGGGAGACTCCCCTTGCAGCGTGTCTTGATCTCCCCGACAACGGCGCCAGAAAAAATGCTTGATGGCGTGTAAGACACACGTCCGTTGGGAACCCCAAGAGGAAGGTGTGATGCGTACAGTAGCAAGTTTTCCCTCAGTAAGAAACCAAGGTTTATCGAACCAGTAGGAGTCAAGAAGCACGTTGAAGGTTGATGGCGGAGGAGTGTAGTGCGGCGCAACACCAGGGATTCCGGCGCCAACGTGGAACCTGCACAACACAATCAAAGTACTTTGCCCCAACGTAACAGTGAGGTTGTCAATCTCACCGGCTTGCTGTAAACAAAGGATTAAATGTATTGTGTGGAAGATGATGATTGTTTGCGAAGAACAGTAAAGAACAATTGCAGCAGATTGTATTTCAGATGTAAAGAATAGGACCGGGGTCCACAGTTCACTAGTGGTGTCTCTCCCATAAGATAAACGAGATGTTGGGTGAACAAATTACGGTTGGGAAATTGACAAATAAAGAAGGCATAACAATGCACATACATATATCATGATGAGTACTATGAGATTTAATCAGGGCATTACGACAAAGTACATAGACCGCTATCCGAGCATGCATCTATGCCTAAAAATTCCACCTTCGGATTATCATCCGAACCCCTTCCAGTATTAAGTTGCAAACAACGGACAATTGCATTAAGTATGGTGCGTAATGTAATCAACACAAATATCCTTAGACAAAGCATTGATGTTTTATCCCTAGTGGCAACAGCACATCCACAACCTTAGAACTTTATGTCACTGTCCCAGATTTAATGGAGGCATGAACCCACTATCGAGCATAAATAATCCCTCTTGGAGTCACAAGTATCAACTTGGCCAGAGCCTCTACTAGCAACGGAGAGCATGCAAGAACATAAATAACATATATGATAGATTGATAATCAACTTGACATAGTATTCAATATTCATCGGATCCCAACAAACACAACATGTAGCATTACAAATAGATGATCTTGATCATGATAGGCAGCTCACAAGATCTAACATGATAGCACAATGAGGAGAAGACAACCATCTAGCTACTGCTATGGACCCATAGTCCAGGGGTGGACTACTCACACATCGATCCGGAGGCGATCATGGCGATGAAGAGACCTCCGGGAGATGATTCCCCTCTCCGGCAGGGTGCCGGAGGCGATCTCCTGAATCCCACGAGATGGGATTGGCGGCGGCGACGTCTCTGGAAGGTTTTCCGTATCATGACTCTCGGTACTGGGGGTTTCGCGACGAAGACTTTAAGTAGGCGGAAGGGCAGGACAAGGGGCGTCACGAGGGGCCCACACAGTAGGCCGGCGCGGCCAGGGCTTGGGCCGCGCCGCCCTGTTGTGTGTCCACCTCGTGGCCCCACTTCGTTTCCTCTTCGGACTTCTGGAAGCTTCGTGGAAAAATAGGCCCCTGGGTGTTGATTTCGTCCAATTCCGAGAATAATTCCTTACTAGGATTTCTAAAACCAAAAAATAGCAGAAAACAGCAACTGGCTCTTCGGCATCTCGTCAATAGGGTAGTGCCGGAAAATGCATAATAATGACATATAATGTGTATAAAACATGTGAGTATCATCATAAAAGTAGCATGGAACATAAGAAATTATAGATACGTTTGGGACGTATCAATGGTTTGGTCAAAATCATGCATGATCATGTGGTACAGGTGCTTGACTTTGTCCAAGGGGTTCAAGGAGAAGTCAATGATGACATATGGTGTGATGGTTTAGTCTAAAATCCTCTGGTTAATAGCATGTATGAACATTCCAGATTTGTGCACACCTTGTGTTCGACAGAATGGCCGCATGAATTTTAAATTTGAATTTTCCCAAACTTTTTCTTGGGTGTGATTCTAATAATATTTGGCATACCTTGGTGGCATTGGTTTGCAAAATGGGTTTGATTTGGTGAAATCCAAAATGAGGAGGATCTAGAATCTGATTCAAAGTTGCTTCTTGACATGCTTATTATAAGCAATTGAAAAAGAATTTGTATGGTTGGTCAACACCAAATGTGTTCACCTTGACGTTCTCTGGGATGAGTAGAAAATAATTGGGCAAGTCTAGTTTAGAAATTTCTTAATACAGGGGCTCAAAGTGGGTACCTTGATATAATTGTCACTTTTGACCATTATCATATGTGACTTGGTTTTGATATTTCTTTTGATTTGTTTTGTATTTCTTTGATTCAACAGTGATTATTATTAGTTTAGTAATGTTTCCAAACCATTTATGCAAAGTAGAATGGCCTAGGTTAAGTTTTTGCAAAAGTGCCATAGGCTCATATATGAATTTTCAATTTTTTATTTTATTTTCTTTTTATTTGACCAAAAGTCATTGTGTTGTGTTGATTGAGTGTTCAGTTGGCTTTTGTAATTGTTTCAACCATTTAGGTCAAGTAGATATGGCATAGGCCGTTATTTGCAAAAATGGCCATTTGCTAACATATGTTTTTTCTTTTATTTTTCTCTTTCTTTGTTTCTCCTTGATTTTTGAAATGGGGTAGGGTTTTAGGGTATAGCAAACATGCTCAATAATTTAAATAAACAATCATGGAAAAAAAATCACCATACATGCATGAACACTATGCACCTAAGGTAATGCAATTTCAAAAATTTTGTTGGCTCCAAATTTTGGAAAAGAGAAATTTAGTTTTTCTTTGTTTTGAAATTTTGGGGTGTTACAAACCTTCCCCCCTTAAACAAAATCTCGTCCCGAGATTTAAGAAAAGTTAGGATCCTAAGAGAGGCTGGGCAAATGGGTTAACAGGAAAACAAACTTTGCATGGCATTGGGTGCTTCATGGGCTTCTGTTGTACTCATGCGGTAGACACGACCGTTGCGGTTGTTCGGGTTCCTTCCAGTGGAGACACGGCGTTGCTGCTGAGCAGGTGCAGCGGTATTGGGGGCAGTCTTGGAAAGCTTCTTGGGGCACTCATTGGAGTAGTGACCCACAACTGCACATTCATAGGAGGTCACAGTTGACTTGTCCTTTGGGGCAATGGGTACAACATTGCTTCCAGTCCTTGGGGAAGTGTTGGGGTTGTTGTTGTTAGCAGTATGGTTGTTGTTGTTGTTGTTGTTGTTGTTGTTGTTGTTGTTGTTGTTGTTGTTGTTGTTGTTGTTGTTGTTGTTGTTGTTGTTGTTGTTGTTGTTGTTGTTGTTGTTGTTGTTGTTGTTGTTGTTGTTGTTTCCTCCAGGCTTCGGGTGTCCTCCATTGGGGTTGATGAAGTTTGAACGGAACGTCGAAACTGGTGGCTTGTTGTGTCTTGAGGCAAATCCTCCAGGTGAATTGGTGTGGTACTTTTGTGCATTGTTGGATCCATTCCGGTGCATCATACGGTGCTTGCGGTTCTCATTGGCTTGATGGAGCTTTCCTTCCATCTAGATGGCTGAGTCAACAAGGCTTCCAGGTCAGTAAACTGGATGTTCACCAGCACTGTCTGCATCTCATCATGCAGTCCATTCAGAAACCTTTCTTTCTTCTTCTCGTTGGTGTCGGTCTCATTCAGGGCATACCTAGACAGTGTGAGGAATCTGTCGCGGTATTCTACCATGGACATCCTTCCTTGTTTGAGTTACCTGAACTCGTCTCTCATCTTCTTGATCAGACCCTGGGGCACATGGTACTTGCTGAACTTGAGTTTGAAGTCTTCCCAAGTAGTCATTTGTCCCGCATTCATTGCACGGGCACTAGTCCACCAGGCTCTGGCAGGTCCTGACAAGTAGTGGGTGGCAAACAACACTTTCTCTGCAGCTTCAACTCCTGCAACTTCCAGGTTGTTCTCCATTGTTTGGAGACAGTCATCTGCATCTAATGGATCTTCAGTCTTCCTAAACATGGGAGGGTTAGTGTTCTGGAAATTCTTCAACTTGGATCTAGGATGGTCATGATTTCCATGGCCTTGGTTGTTCTGGGCTAGCTGTTGCAGTACGACAAGGTTGGCTTGTCGCTCAGCTCTTTCAACTTCTCTATCTGCCATCATCATCTGTAGCATCTGCAACATTGCATCTTGGTTGGTGCTGCGGGTTGGAGGGGCCATCTGAACATTGAGGTAGATCATAAGATAAGAGGGAATTTTCTATGGTTTGTTTGGGTCAAGCTTAAAAAGTTCAAAACTTGAGTAGTGTTGAGGTGGTAAAAACCAACAACACTTTTTCATTCATACCAAACATCACACATTACAATACTAACACACCGTTGGTTTTAAGAACCATTCATTCGTTCTACGATACAAGGGATCTGATACAAACTCACACCTACGCGAGTGCTCTAGTGATACTACTCTTCATCCGGAATGGTGGGTTCTTCGTCTTCATGGGTAATGTGCTTGGCGAAAGGCGCGGGCGTTGTCCAACTCCTTGCGGGTCTTGTACAACATGAAGTCCAGGTATGCAACATAGTGGTTCATCTCCGGGTGTGGTGGCATGGTTATTGGCCTTCCCATGGGGTCATGTCTTGGGTAGTAAAAGAAGCGAGTGTTCTTGATCTTGTTCACATTCTGTCCACACAGACGGGCAAGTGCTTCCTGCATGGCTTTGGCTATCCCTTCCTTCCAAGTGTTTCCCCTTACAGAAAACCATATGGTTTCCCAAATTTGGGGCTCCCAGCTTTCCTCTTAGATCTGCAGTAACTTCCCACTGAGGTTGTCTTCCCGACTGATTATTGAGTGGCACTCCAAAGAACTCGGGATACAGGCGTCCTAGATATTCAACTAGTTGTTCCAAATCCTTCTCGAACATTAGGTCTCCTCCGTGACCAAGCTGATAGGACTCATAGTGGTACTCCATCTGTGAGCAATTAGGATGAGTAAGTTAATGAAGTGCAAGTGTGTCAAATTTTCATGTAGAATTACAAGAAAAAGTAGAGCATGAATTTCTATTTTTGAAAAGATTTCAAGGATAAGAGTGAGAATAAGTTTTTATAAATATTCACTTCATTTGTTTTTAAACTATGTTTTGCATACGTCCATTCTAACTAGGGCCTCCTAAGGTCAAACAATGGCTCTGATACCAACTTGTCAACACCCGGATTCTTAAGTCCAGATGCCTATTATGCCATACATCGCAATCCCAGGAATATTGTTTTTGCGAGACATAATAGATAGATATCACAGAAGACCATTCATTACAAACCATAATAGTCTTACATCAAAGGATCCCATGATCCAGTCTTAATACAACAATTGATCTAAAGATCAAATACATAGCACATAGCGAAAGAAACGTAGTAGCGGTCCATCTGTTCCACAGGCAACGCTTGACGTCAGGAGGTAGTCCTAGTTATCATAGACGTCCTGTTGTCCATCTTCCTGGTAGGGGTGCTCCTCTTCATAGTCTGGCCATTTGAATAGCCAGTGACAAAGCCATGAGTACTTTTAAAGTACTCGCAAACTATCACTAATATAAGTACTAATATCTCTAATGGATTCTAAGCTCTAGGTTCATTTGCACAAAGCCAGTTTTATTTCATAAACTATTTAAAAGTCAAAGACCCCTTTATTTGCCAAAATTTCTCAAGTGGGAACATTAGTGTCATTCCCACAACTCTGTTGTGATTCAAGTCAAAGTCACAATTCATGTTCAAGTCAGAAGTCACCAGTCACATTTTGAAAAGTTCTGATGACGGAACAGTATGGCCTTTCCAACTGTCCATGACCGCGTACGCGGCTATTTGAATAGTTTTACACTCTGCAGAGGTCGTACACTTTTGCCACAATAATTGCAATAATCCGTCAGGGGTAACTGGCCCTGATTTATCACACTCAGTGCGCGGACTACCAATCATAACCTTTCATTTACATACCCTAGTACAAGCACCTCTCCCTATGAGTTTGGCCTCCCAGCCATGGCAAACCGCCACCTGAGAACTGCAAAGGGCTTGGGTAGGACATTCACCTCATTTCACGTCATTTCACTTTCAACGGAGGCAGCCTCGGCATAACCCCTATGACGCTTGTTCAGAGGGAACCCGTACTAACATACATAAGTTTCCAGTTAAGCCCTACCCAGATTCAGGTATTGTGGGGGTACTTAAAAATTGGAATGGTATCGCATCCGAACCCAACCATCAGTTTTTGTCAAATTCACCTTGTCACTTCAAAGTCATATTCACCTTCAAAACTTTCAATAAAATGACTCATCATTCCAAGGTTTTCAAAAATCATTTGACTCAAGTGCTCCCATCTAGAGTGATCAAGATTTTATCTTTAGCGCTAGCAACTAGTCATGAGGGGTGCTAACTAAGTTTTAGCTCTCTAGGTTAAGTTTGAAGCTCTTGTAGTATTCTAGCTCTAGATCAACATCAATTATAAGAAAAGCTTTGGTAAACAAGGTAAATGATTGCCAGATAAAAACTTGGGCTTGGAAGAACAAATCTTTAAACCAAAAAGAATATTGCAAGGGTATCTTGCACTTTGCATTAGTAGAGCTTGTATTGGTAATAGCTTGCCTTGGTTGGTGTATTGATCAAAGTGTTCTTCCTCTTCTTCGTAGAAGACCTCTTCCTCCTCGTAGCCTTCAGTACTAGCGTCTATAAACGGATACGAGGTATACAATCACCAAACAATACTTAAGTACTTTAACATTCAAGTGGCTCACACAAGCTAATCTAGCATCACACCATTTTTAATATGGTGGTTGGCTTTCATTTCTTTTTAAGAAAAATAAATTCCTCTCATTGAAATATTTACTAGGGTTTCTATTTATTTCTTTTGAGAAATAATTTCCTCTCCTTGAACATTACTAAGATTTAATATCCCCAAATAATAAGTATGAGATCATGTTGACCAAAGTCAACACTTCATATTTACCATTTGGGAAAATGATTTAAATGAGATATTACATCTCATACCATTTAAATACTACCTTGGAAAGATTTAATATCTCAAGTAATAACATATGGGGTCATGAAGACTAATGTCATCACCTCACATTGAATTACTTGTGAAAGTGATTTAAATGAGATGCTACATCCCATAGATTTCAAATACTATTTGTGAAACAACTTAAATGAGCTAGAAATGACTACATGAACATTATTTGACTCTAGCCCATGATCATGTGTAGAAGCTCTAGGTTCTTCAGAAACCCCGATGAACAATTTTAAGGTTGGAAGATGATAACCCACAAGTATAGGGGATCGCAATAGTCTTCGAGGGAAGTAAAACCCAAATTTATTGATTCGACGCAAGGGGAGACAAAGAATACTTATAAGCCTTAACAACTGAGTTGTCAATTCGGCTGCACCTGGAAAAGCACTAGTAACAGGGGTGATGTGAAAGCAGCAGTAATATGAGAGCAATAGTAACAGTAACACATCAGCAGTAGCATTAACACAGAGGCAATGGTACCAGAAAATAGTTGATACTACTTCTAATGACATATAGGACCGAGTGAATATTTGATGATGAAAGATGGACCGGGGTTCCCAGCTATCTACACTAGTGGTAACTCTCCAATAACAAGTGTTGGGTGAACAAATTACAGTTGGTCAATTGATAGGATTGAAATAGCATTAAGACAGAACATCAAGTTTATTAATCATGTAGGCATGTTTTCCATATATAGTCATACGTGCTCGCAATGAGAAACTTGCATAACATCTTTTGTCGTACCAGCCGGTGGCAGCCGGGCCTCAAGGGAATCTACTGGTAATTAAGGTACTCCTATAATAGAGCACCGGAGCAAAGCATTAACACTTGGTGAAAACATGTGATCTCATATCCAAGCCATCCCCTCCAGTTATCCCAGTTGCTGTCACTCTGGGGCCTCGGGTTCCGGAAATAGACATGTGCAAACAACTTGTAGATACAATCTAAGCAATAAGTATAGAGCTTAAATCTAAGATCATGACACTCGTGCACTAGTGACAAGCCTTAAACACAACAAGATTGCAGCAACAATAACTTCACAAACTTATATAGATAGACTAATCATAATGTAACAATTCATCGGATCCCAACAAACACAACACCGATTACATCAGATGGATCTCAATCATGTAAGGCAGCTCATGAGATCATTGTATTGAAGTACATGGGAGATAGAGTACCAACTAGCTACTGCTAGAACCTGTAGTCCATGGGGGAACTACTCACGGAGCATGATGGAGGTGGTGGTGTCGATGGAGAAGCCTTCCGGGGGCACTTCCCCGTCCCGGCGGCGTGCCGGAACAGAGATTCTGTCCCCCGAAACGGAGTTTCGCGATGGCGGCAGCGCCCCTGGAGTCTTTCTGCAATATGATTGATTGATATAGGTTTTCGCGTCGCGAGGAATATATAGGCGAAAGGGCGGCGTCGGAGGGGTCCCGAGGGGCCCAACCCATACCTGGGCGCGCCCCCCTCCTTGGCCGCGCCGCCAGGTGGTGTGAGGCCCCTGGCCCTTCTCCGTCTCTCCTTCGGTGTTCTGGGTCCGTCTCGCTGAAATAGGAGGTTTGGCTTTTGTTTCGTCGAATTCCGAGAATATTTTCTGAACAGCTTTTCTAGAACCAAAAACAGCTGAAAACAGGAACTGGCACCTTGGCATCTCGTTAATAGGTTAGTGCCGGAAAATGCATAAAATCATTATAAAGTGTGAGCAAAACATGTAGGTATTGTCATAAAACTAGCATGGAACATCAGAAATTATAGATACGTTAGAGACGTATCAAGCATCCCCAAGCTTAGTTCATGCTCACCCTCGAGTAGGTAAACGATAAAAAGAATAATCTCTGAAGTGACATGCTACTAAAATAATCTTGATCATACTATTGTAAAGCATATGAGATGAAATGAAGTGAAATGAAGTGACTCAGGGCAATGGTCTATAGTTTGCTAACAAATAGATAACATATAGCAAAAACTTTTCATGAATAGTACTTTCAAGACAAGCATCAAAAAGTCTTGCATAAGAGTTAACTCATAAAGCAATAAATTCTTAATAAGAGGTTTTGAAGCAACACAAAGGAAGATTTAAGTTTCAGCAATTGCTTTCAACTTTCAACATGCATATCTCATGGATAATTTTCAATACAAAGTAATATGATGAATGCAAATAAGCAAGTATGTAAGAATCAATGCACAGTTGACACAAGTGTTTGCTTCTAAGATAGAAAGGAGTAGGTAAACTGACTCAACATAAAGTAGAAGAAAGGCCCTTCGCAGAGGGAAGCAGGGATTAAATCATGTGCTAGAGCTTTTCAAGTTTTGAAATCATAAAGAGAGCATAAAAGTAAAGTTTTGAGAGGTGTTTGTTGTTGTCAACGAATGGTAATGGGTACTCTAACCCCCTTGTCAAACGAGACTTTCAAAGAGCGGCTCCCATGAAGGACGTTATCTCTACCAGCAAGGTAGATCATCCCTCTTCTCTTTTGTTTACACATGTATTTTAGTTTTATTTATAGATGACACTCCTCCCAACCTTTTGCTTTCACAAGCCATGGCTAACCGAATCCTCGGGTGCCTTTTAACATTTCACATACCATGAAGGAGTGTCTATTTGCAAAATTAAGTTGCTTACTTATGAATCAGGGCAAAACACGTGAAGAGAATTATTAGTGAAGGTTAAATTAATTGGGGCTGGGCACCCCGTTGCCAGCTCTTTTTGCAAAATTATTGGATAAGCGGATGAGCCACTAGTCCATTGGTGAAAGTCCAACAAGATTGAAAGATAAAACACCACATACTTCCTCATGAGCTATAAAACATTGACACAAATAAGAGATAATACCTTTTGAATTGTTTAAAGGTAGCACATGAAGTATTTAGTTGGAATGGCAGAAAAATACCACATAGTAGGTAGTTATGGTGGACGCAAATGGCATATGTTTTGGCTCAAGGTTTTGGATGCACGAGAAGCATTCCCTCTCAGTACAAGGCTTTGGCTAGCAAGGTTGTTTGAAGCAAACACAAGTATGAACCGGTACAGCAAAACTTACATAAGAACATATTACAAGCATTATAAGACTCTACACTGTCTTCCTTGTTGCTCAAACACTTTTACCAGAAAATATCTAGACTTAGAGAGACCAATCATGCAAACAAAATTTCAACAAGCTCTACGGTAGTTCTCCACTAATAGGTTCAAACCACATGATGCAAGAGCTTAAACATGATCTACTTGAGAGCTCAAAACAATTGCCAATTATCAAATTATTCAAGACAATATGAAGCATTTTCTGTTTCCAACCAAATAACAATAAGTGCAGCAGCTTTTAACTTTTGCCATGAATATGAAAAACGAAGAACACAAGTGTTCAAATGAAAAAGCGGAGCGTGTCTCTCTCCCACACAAAGGTTGCTAGGATCCGAATTTATTCAAACACAAACAAAAATAAAAACACACAGACGCTCCAAGTAAAGCACATAAGATGTGACCGAATAAAAATATAGTTTCACTAGAGGTGACCTGATAAGTTGTTGATGAAGGAGGGGATGCCTTGGGCATCCCCAAGCTTAGACGCTTGAGTCTTCTTGAAATATGCAGGGATGAACCACGGGGGCATCCCCAAGCTTAGACTTTTCACTCTTCTTGATCATATATCATCCTCCTCTCTTAACCCTTGAAAACTTATGCCACACCAAACTTCTCATAAACTTCATTAGAGGGGTTAGTACTCAAAAACTTTAATCCACTTTAGTCCTGTAGTAACACATTGCAAGAACTCAATAAAAATTAGCTACAGCTCTCCACGTCTAGAAAGCCTTACTTAAAGTCCACAAGAGACAATGCAAAAAAACAGAGACAGAATCTGTCAAAACAGAACAGCCAGTAAACACTAATTTTTTAGAGGTACTTCTGTTGCTCAAATCAGAAAACTCACAACTAATGAAAGTTGCGTACATATCTGAGGAACACGCATGAAAATTGGCAGAATTTTTAGAGTCTCCTACAGAGAGATCTACTCAAATTTGTGGTAGCTAAAAATCTGTTTCTGCGCAGAAATCCAAATCTAGTATCAACTTTCTGTTAGAGACTTTACTTGGCACAACAATGCGATAAAATAAAGATAAGGAGAGGTTTCTACAGTATTAACAACTTCCAAGACATAACAAAACAGTAGCAAAATAAAAACATGGGTTATCTCCCAAGAAGTGCTTTCTTTATAGCCATTAAGATGGGCTCAGTGATTTTAATGATGCTCACATAAGAAATAAGAGTTGAAGCAATGAGAGCATCAAAAAGCAAGTTCAAAACACATTTAAGTCTAACCCACTTCCTATGCATAGGAATCTTGTACACAAATAAATTCATGAAGAACAAAGTGACAAGCATTGGAAGATAAAACAAGAGTAACTTCAAAAGTTTCAGCATATAGAGAGGTGTTTTAGTACCATGAAAATTTCTACAACCATATTTTCCTCTCTCATAATAATTTTTAGTAGCTTCATGAATAAACTCAACAATATAACTATCACATAAAGCATGTTTTTCATGATCCACAAACACATAATTTTTATCAAGCTCAAAACTAATGGGATTAAAACTTTCAAACTGTAAGCCCCAGGAGTAGGAAAACCCAGAGCGCGCAGGTAAGAGGGGTTTATGTGCATGAGGTCACTACAAAGGACCGTGAGGTCGCCTCGCATTCCCAAGCATATGGGTAGGCCAAGCAACAGCTCGACACGCCCATGCACACAACACCCACCTCAAAGGCTCACGGTAGGCTTTCCAGGCCTGAGTGCTTCACCTTCCTGTGCACTTCACACATACACACACTGTGCACAGGATACAAGGGTAGAATACAGCTTGAATATCACAACATGACTATGTATGACACAAAAGATAGAAATAAGGGTCATATATATAGCAACGCTCTAATGAGCAAGATCCAAATGACACTCAGAGGACACATGTCCCAACATTACACCATACATAAGATAGCCAAATAGTCTGGGTATAGACAAGATCCAAATTGGACTAAGAGTCCTGAAGATAATCAAGCGGTGTTCCCATAACCAACATGCCACAGGCTGCTGCCTTAGGAACGATCCTGCTACGCAACGAAGTCGTCGTGCGTGAACTCAACAAAGTAGCCACCTGCGTACTGCTCATCATCTGTCGTACCTGTTTGTCGAAAAGCGTGTTCCGGAAAAAGAGGAAGAAAAACGAGGGTAAGTACCGAATGGCACGTACTTGCGAGACAAGACCAGCTATGCTCGCTGGTGGGCGGTGTAAACTTCGCCCGACTTTATGTGGAGTTTAGCGGCAGCAAAGCACTATCCAATAGAGACACGCTACAACATCCGTCTAATAGAGAAGGTGAGAGAGCGCATATTCTAGCAGTTCTATACTCTGCAATCAACAACCCAACCAAATGCGATCCCCCTTAGCCAAGAGGTACTAACAAGGCACTCACACAGTTGACAATTTTATATCCATTTCATTATAATAGTACTAACTTACTACGCAAGTAATTAGCAAGTTATTAGCGACAACTTTAGGTGTAAGTTGTTCTATGATCGAGTTAAACAGCTCCAAGTCGTCCATAACCGCGGACACGGCTTTCCGAAAAGATTTAACCCTGCTGGGGTGCACCAATGTTACCATACACGCATGCTCGAACCCGCATAGCAAGTGCGGAGTCTCACAACAAGACCGTTCCCAAATCAACAAGAATGCCTAGGGGGGCCACCCGACTATGCTACCCGAAACGAAGTTCGGCCGTACTCCGATGCGGACTCAGGGTTTGCGTTAACGGCTAGGCGTGCGAACCACACGCTTCGCTAAACGTTCCGCGGGGTACAGTACAGAAGTAAACACCCGAAGGCAACAGTAGTAAACACCCGAAGGCAACAGTAATAAACACCCGAAGGCAACAGTAATAAAGCATGGCATACATGGCATAGGCAAATAAAACCAAGGTTGTGGCCCCCTTTTCAACAGACTTGAGAAATGGTAATGGGTGATGGGGGGTCCCGATAAAACCTCCCACGAGTGGTTAGCGCGCTCGGTCTTAGAAACGAGATAACAAGAACTCGGGTCCTAGGGGACATTAGCAAGTCAAAGTTCCGATGCTTTCGCAAAGGGGCTCACTGGATGCCTCTGCATATTATATCCCTTAGCAATTTTAAGTTGTAGCAAAAGTTATCATCATCATTTTGAAAAGGTAGTACATGTGTCAACATCCCAACAAGATATCCCGAACATTTCGAGATATCAATAGAAATCCCTAAACTCGCCTACGACTCGCAAAGCTGGCAAACAACAAACAATAGGTAGGGCGAGGAGGTGTATCTCGGACATATAGGTAACAGGTGGATAGGACACGTGACACAACAGAATCGCAACATAAGGATAGCAATAGATCAAAAGAGCATGTAAAAGTAAAATAGGTGAAGGGGTGGGCTCGCCTGTCAGATCAGAGGTAGAAGCACCGACACGATCCTCCAGGGGGAACTCGTACTCCTGCTCGTACTGCTCGGCGTCGGCGTCTACTCGAGAAGAACCAAATAGCACATACAAGGAAAGATATAGCATAAATCAATACAAGTGCAATGCGCAATATGATGCATGATGACATGGCAAGATGGTTGGTGCAAGGCAAAATTAAGTGGGGTGCTCTAATGACACATGAAATGATAAGCACCCTCACATATACCTTAATTGAATTGGCAAGTTTTAGTTTGGACAATTCAGAGATGATGCCAATGATGCATGAGAATGCAAGATTTGAAATCCTCTCACTTTTCTGATGAAAACGGATATATAATTTGCACAAATTGGAATTGTAATTTGAGAGATATGATTTATGCCATAATACTCATTTTAATTCAGATTTTAATTTGTCCCAAATTTTATTTGTCCAAAACCCAAAGCAAAGTTCATAGTTAGATAGAGCATGAAAAGCTGATCAAAATGGATATCTCATTTATCAAATTTGGATTTGTAGAAGTGTAGTTTTAAATACTTTGAAAAGTATCCAGATTTCAAAATTTTCAGAAACAAACAACAAAACAAAAAAGGTTTTGATTAAACGCGCCCAAAGGGGATTCGAACCCAGGGCCGATCGGTCGGGGATGGCGTGCAAAGCCAATGCGCTGCTGCTTCGTTTATGATCAACTACAGGATGCAGTGAAGGTATAGTGTGTTGCGCGGGATAACTGAAATTCCGACAGTTGGAACTGAAGAAGTGTCAGCTGCTGTGCTGCAGATGTGCTTCCTGCACGATTCTTAAAGCGGCCAAAACGAGGGATCTGGGTAGCCATTGGTGAAACTCTCGACGATTTGGGCATGAGTAAGGTGCTGTGATTAGGGTGGAGGTGGAATGGACCAAAGTGAGGCACGGAGACGTCGGCGGTGATCATCGGAAAAGACGCCCGCGTTACAGAGAACAGATCTGAAACTGGGCAACGTTTTATGAGCTGATGTTTGATCGAAGATGGTGACGAAACGGTGCATCTTCTTGGAGAGGTTCCAACAGCAAAAGTGTAGATCTATGTCGTGGCTTTGCAACGGTGCAAGATATAGTGTGAGAGGAGTACGGTGGTGACAGAGAGGCTCGCCGGAAGTCGAGGCCAAACACGGCAAGTCTGAAAACTGAAACCGAGATCTGTTTCTGGAGCCAAGTTAGATTGAAGGTGGCGTCGTGTACAGGCCTCGAAGACTAGTGACTCCAAAACGAAAGTTGTAGCCCTTAGAGCATCTCCACTCGTCTCCCCACAGAGCCCCCCACAGTCACTTTTTTTTCATCCGGACGGCGAAAAACGGCCCAGTCAGGCCCCCGGTTCCTCGTTTTGGTCCGGATTTGAGCCTATTTCCGTCCGGACTCCCCATGCCATCCTCGGTTTCCCGGGGTCTCCCGGGGACTCCGGATGAAGCTAAACCAACCGTCCACACCCACGTGTCTCCTCTTTCGTCCGGATTTCCCGAGCCATCCTCTTTTTCCCCGAGAAACGCCGCTTGGGGAGCACACGACTGGGAAACTACTCCTCCCCACGCCAAATCTTCCTCCAATCCGGACGAAAATTTCGCCGGATTTGGGCGTGGGGAGCGCCAACGAGTGGGGATGCTCTTACTCCCAGCTATCCAACGATGTGAAGAGAGCGTGCTGGCGTGGCCTGAGTCGCCGGCAGCGTTCGTCGGAAAGTGACGCCGTGAAACAGACATAAAAGGATACGTTTTACGTTTTCTCGTTTTCGATTCTGCCTCGGATCTCTCTTCTCTGTGGTGATCCAGCATCGTAGATGCATGTAGGGATGGGAGGAGAAGGTCGTGCTCACCCTGGGGTCGCCGTTGAAGAGGAGGAAGCGGCGGAGGAGCTCGCCGGCGAAGAGGAAGAAGGTTGGCCGGGGTAGATGATGCAGAAGTGGATGCTCCCGGGCAGTCCTTGGCGTCTCCGGATCCGTGACGACGTCCAGGACGTAGAGGAGGAAGAGAGGAACCGATTCCCCAGCTCACGTGGGCTCGCCGGAGGCCATGGCGACGGCGGTGGGGAGGTAGACGGCGGCGGTTTTGTTCCCAGAGGGTTTTTGCTGGGGAGAAAAGAGAGGGTTGGCGGCGCTGTGGAGGAGGGAGGTGTCGGCTAGGGTTCGGAGAGGGGATGCTTCTGTTTATAAGAGGAAGAGGAGGACCGAGCGATGGAGAAGGAGGCGACGTGGAGGAGCAGCGCTCGCCATTGCCCGATATGGTGAGGAGCTCCGACGTGGAAAGGTGATCGAGGGAGAGGAGCCTTACCTCTTCGGTAAGATGGTCTGGGCTAGGCCAGGAAGTGGGCGTCCAGGTGGGAGATGGGCCAACCCTGGGTGGCTGCCACGGTGAGAGAGAAAGGGCTAGGACTAGGTGAGATGAGAGATGGGCCTGCCGGCCAGATTTGGGTTTAGGTTAGGTTTCTTTTATTTTTCTTTCTCTCTTCTTTTCTTCTTTTTATTTTCTGTTTTTATTTTCTCCTCTAAAATAAAAAACTGTTTTATTCAATGGAGGTAAGAAATGTTTGAATGAGAAGAGGAAAGAATATGAGAGAATTCACATACACATGTGATGAAGAAAGAAGGATAACATTAAAAGAGGAAAAATGCAGGGAGCTAAAATAAATGTTAACTCCATGATTTTATGTGCAACAATATATTGGTTGTATTACACATCAAACCAATTACTTGGGATGGAGTATCTCCAGCCCAATCATAAATTGGTTTGGGCAAGGAAGAGGTTAGGGTTGACACCAAATTTTAGAAAATTTGGCCATGACCTTTTTGTTTTAGGGTTTAAGAGATGGGGAAAAAATGGTGTGTGCTTTTCTTGGATATCACAAGAGGAGGGGATGAACCAAGAAGAAGAAGGAGGGAACAACAAGCAACAAAGAAAAACCAAAGGCAAATGCAATTTACTAAAACCAAAGGTGGTGATATGCATTAATGCAACATGATGGTATGACAACAATGCAAGAAAGGTACAAAGGATCTATGTATGTATTACTCTTGGGATGTTACAAACGCCCCCCCTTGAAGGAATCGCGCCCCGAGATTCTCAGGAAGAAGAGAAAAAGGACGGGTACTCGGAACGGAGTTGATCTTCCCGCTCCCAAGTTGCTTCTTTATCGGAATGGTGCGACCACTGCACCTTGAGGAACTTGACAGAGTTGTTGCGAGTTCGGCGTTCAGCTTCATCAAGAATCCGAACGGGATGCTCTTTGTAGGAGAGGTCTTCTTGGAGGTCGATGGACTCGTGATCAACTGCACGGCCCGGATCTTTGAACTACTTCTTGAGTTGTGACACGTGGAAGACATCGTGCACCTTGGAGAGCTTCTCAGGGAGTTCAAGGAGGTAAACGACTTCACCACGCTTTGCTAGAACTTTGAAAGGACCAATGTATCTTGGCGCCAGCTTGCCTTTGATACCAAAGCGATGAGTGCCCCTCATAGGAGTAACACGAAGGTAGGCTTGATCACCAGGATGATATAACTTATCACGGTGCTTGCTATCATAATAGCTTTTCTGCCGAGATTGTGCTATCTTCAGATTGTCACGAATGATTCGCACCTTTTCTTCAGCCTCGTTGATGACATCGGGGCCAAAGATTTGCCTTTCACCAGTTTCAGACTAGTTTAGAGGTGTTCTGCATTTGCGACCATAGAGAGCTTCGAAAGGTGCCATGCCCAAACTGGCTTGATAGCTGTTGTTGTAAGAGAACTCAGCGAATGGAAGACATTCTTCCCATTTCATGCCGAAGGAGGTAACACGGGCACGGAGCATGTCCTCGAGAATCTGATTGACTCTTTCGACTTGCCCACTCGTTTGAGGATGGTAAGCTGTGCTGAAGAGCAGATTAGTTCCCATAGCTTTCTGAAAGCTAGCCCAAAACTTGGAAGTGAAGATACTTCCGCGATCAGAGCTTATTTCCAAGGGAACACCATGAAGAGAAACAATCTTTGCAGTGTAGAGTTCAGCCAACTGACTAGCAGATATTGTTTCTTTGACAGGAAGGAAGTGAGCAACCTTGGAAAGACGGTCGATCACCACGAAGATAGCATCATTGCCTTTGCGAGACTTTGGAAAACCAGTCACAAAGTCCATCTCAATCTTATCCCATTTCCACTCAGGAATTTTCAGGGGTTGGAGGACACCGGCAGGTCTCTGATGTTCTGCTTTGACACGGCGACAGACATCACATTCTGAGACATAGCGAGCAACATCCCTTTTCATCCTAGTCCACCAATAGGTAGACTTGATATCGAGATACATCTTTGTGCTGCCAGGATGGATAGAAAGAGGAGTGTCGTGAGCTTCTTTGAGAATGAGGTTTCTCAGGTCTGGATCATTCGGAACAACAAAACGACCTTGGAAGAAGAGAGTTCCTTGATCGTCGAGAGAGAAAGACTTGTACTTGGGCTTGTGCATATTCTCTTTGATATTCTTGCTGCAAATATCTCGCAACCTGTCCTTTTCGGATCTTATCTTCAAGAGTTTGCGTGATCACCAAGTTTGCAAGGTAGCCTTGGGGAACAAGCTCAAGATTCAATTTCCTGAATTCTTCATAAAGAGCAGGTTGACTTTCTTGAATCATGAGGTTGTTGCAATAAGACTTGCGACTAAGGGCGTCAGCCATGACATTAGCTTTGCCTGGAGTGTAGTTGATAGACAGATCAAAGTCCTTGATTGTTTCCATCCATCTCGTTTGACGGAGGTTCAAGTTGGGTTGGGTGAAGATGTATTTGAGACTCTTGTGGTCGGTGAAGATCTCACATTTGTTGCCCAACAAGTATTGGCGCCATGTTATTAAAACATGTAACACGGCTGCAAGCTCGAGATCATGTGTGGGATAGTTGAGTTCATGCTTTTTCAACTAACGAGAAGCATACGCCACAACTTGACGTTCTTGCATGAGGACAGCACCTAGACCATGAAGAGAGGCATCACAGAATATCTGGAAAGGTTTAGCGATATCCGGAAGAACAAGGACAGGTGTGGAAGTGAGCTTCTGCTTGAGGAGATCAAAGCTTTCTTGACATTGAGGAGACCAAAGGAACTTCTTGTCTTTCTTGAGGAGATCGGTAAGAGGCTTGGCGATCTTGGAGAAATTCTCAACGAAGCGGCGGCAGTAACTTGCCAAACCGAGGAAACTTCTCACTTGCTTGACATTCTTCGGAGGAAGCCATTCAACGATCGCCTTGGCGGTTTCAGGATTGACAGCAGTGCCTTTTCCCGAAATGACATGGCCAAGATAGACGACTTGAGGAAGCCAAAATTCACACTTGGAGAACTTGGCATAGAGACGGTGTTCACGAAGCTTCATGAGGATGAGGCGAAGATGCTCTTCATGCTCCTCATTGGACTTGGAGTAGACAAGGATATCATCGAGATAGACTACCACAAACTTGTCGAGGTACTCCATGAAAATGTAGTTCATCAACCGAGAGAAAGTGGCAGGAGCATTAGTGAGGCCAAAGGACATGACGGTGTATTCATAGAGACCATAACGGGTTTTGAAGGCTATCTTGGGTACATCCTCTTTGCGGATTTTGATTTGGTGATAACCACTTCTCAAATCCATCTTAGAGAACACAGTTGCACCCGCAAGCTGATCAAAGAGCTCATTGATGCGAGGAAGAGGATATGTATTCTTGATCGTTTTCTCATTGAGAGGGCGGTAGTCAACCACCAATCGATCAGTTTTATCCTTTTTCTTCACGAAGATGGTAGGACATCCCCATGGAGAAGTGCTTGGCTGAATGAAACCAAGTTTTTGCAACTCATCCAGCTGCTTCTTGAGTTCAGCCAACTCATTTGGACCCATTTTGTATGGCCGCTTAGAGATAGGAGCTGTTCCAGGCTCTAGTTCAATGACGAACTCAACAGCTGTGACGCCCCGGAACCGGTATCTTGAGGATTCCAGCGATCCCGCCGAAATCCGGACGATATCGATTCAGAGACACCCTCCGACACGACGTGCGCGAAGAATCACACACGTGATGCCAGAGGAATTAACACGAGCGGTAACATTACAACAGGATTACAATAGAACCCACAAGAAACATATATTACAACAACGACTCCAACGAGTCAAGATACAAATAGATACATACACAGATCCAAATCATACAGAAGTTCGAATACGTCCGAGTACGGACAAGATACAAATTGGACTAAGAGTCCTGAAGATAAACGATGGCGTCCATAACCCTGCCCAGGCCAAGCCGGAAGGGTAACCTTGCTAACGTCGTCATCTTGTACCTGTCAAAGTCGGGCCATCGGTTGCCGACAAAAGGGAGGAAGCAAAAGAGAAAGGGAAAAGGCGAGAGTAAGTACCAAGGAACGAACTCCGGCACGTACTTAGCGAGACTAGAAATGGCTATGCTCGCCGAGCGAGTATATATATATATATATCGCCTGGGGCTATATGGTAGGTTTAGCGGCAGCAAAACTATAACCAATAGAGACACGCTACAACATCCGTCTAATCAGATAAGATAAGAGAGCGCACAAGGTGACAGATAAAATACTACACAAACATAACCCAGCCGATTACACATATCCCCTCCAACAATTGCGAAGAGGCAATGTAAAAGGCACTCAACGGTGGACAAGTTTTATTAGGTATCGGTTGTAGTAATGCTATATTACTACACAAGTTATTATCAGATTATTAACAACAAGTATAAGGTGTAAGTTGTTCTATGATGGAGTTAAACAGCTCCAAGTCGTCCATAACCACGGACACGGCTTATCGATAAGATGTACACCCTGCAGGGGTTGCCCAAATGTAACCATACGCATGCTCGACCCACTTACGACAGGTGGATGTCTCACAACAAGACCGTTCCCAGTTCAACAAGAAAGTCTAGGGGGGCACCCGACTAAGCTACCCGTAACGAAGTCCGGCCGTACTCCGAAGCGGACTCGGGGTTTGCGTTAACGGCTAGGCGTGCAAACCACACGCTTCGCTAAACGTTCCGCGGGGTACAGTACGAGAATATAAACACCCGAAGGCAACATGAAGTAAACACCCGAAGGCAACGAGTAAGTAAAGCATGGCATACATGGCATCGGCAAATAAAACCAAGGTTGTGGCCCCCTTTTCAACCGACTTGAGAAAAGGTAATGGGTGAGGGGGGTCCCAATAATCGTCCCCACGCATGGGTAGAGCGCTCAATCTCGGAACGGATAACAAGAACTCGGGTCCTAGGGGACATTAGCGAGTCAAAGTTCCGATGCTTTCGCAAAGGGGCTCACAGATGCCTCTGCTTACAATTTTAGTTGTTAACAATTAAGTAAAGCATGTGTATCTCCAACAACTGATATAGCATGTGATAACCTCCCAATAACCCAACATATCCCGATAACAGATCGAGATAAACAACAGAGCCTAAACACGCCTACGACTCGCAAGGCTCAAACATCAAGCAACGGCTATGGGTAAGGAATGATACATATAGGATTATTATGGTAAACAAGTGGAATAGGACACGTGACTCGATAAAGAATCGCAACATAAGGATAGCAGTGCGAGGGAGAGAGTAAAATAGGTGAAGAGAGAGGGCTCGCCTGTGAAAAGCTGCAGAAGAACTTGGCGAAGAACTCGTCGTATCTCACAACACCACTTCGTGATCCTATCCGGGAAGAAGCAAATGCTGGACAAATAACGGATGCAAATCTTACTACTACGGATAAAGAAGATCCAGCATGATCAAGATGGTATGCATGACATGGCAACAATGATGCAATGCACTTATCCAAATTAATCGGAGTCGGAACCCCGGACAATCAAATTAGGTTGAAGTTGCATTTTCTACCGCCAAAATTAAGGGTGATTTAGCATAGCAAACATGGCAGGGGTGAGCTACATCAAAGTTAAATGGAACCGAGACAACATTTATATAATATCCCACATATTCCATATGTTCCATATTAGGTGATAATGCAAACTATCACGAATTTATATGATGCATGAGGCAACAACAAGCATGGATGGCATAATAATGTTCAGTGCATTTTTCTGATCAAAATTGATATATAACACATTTTAATTGGAGTTACCAATTAAAAGTTATTAACAAAACAGTTTTTAGTATTTAAAATAGATAAATGGATTTTATTTTAATTTGGAAAAGGACCCGAAACAAAATCCATCCAGGGGGGAGGGACCCCGGGTTGGTTTGTAAAAGGGCTAGGGGGTTTTGTTGGAAAGCATCAATGCCAGGGGCTGCGGGTTAGGTTTTCAAAAGCTGCAGGGGCCTAACTGAAAAAGTATCCAGATCTGGATCTTGGGGGGGTTTCTCACCGGCGGGCTGGCTAGCCGAAATGGATGACAGGTGGGGTCGGCGGATGCTGACGTGGCAAAGCATCTGCGGCACGCGCTGAAGGTGTTCGTCGAGGGGATGCCGTGCGCGGCAGGCGGTGACCACGGTCGGGGCGGCATCACGCGGCGCGGGCGTTGCCGAGGGCCCCCGGATGCGCGCGTGAGGGCGTTCGACGCCTCTGGTCGACGCGAACCAGAAAAAGGGAGACGCGGGGCCCAGGGTCGACGGAGAACCACCGGCGTTGGGCATCTGCGGACAGAAGGCGGCGGTCACCATCGGCAGGAGAGAAGAGGGAGGGAAAACAGAGAAGGAAGGGGTCCAGGGGGAGCGTCACATCACCAGGTATGCGCAGAGGTGGTCGGAGAGGACGGGGGAGGTCGGACGGCGACGCCAACGTCGACGAACTGTGACGGCCAGAGCGAGGGATTGGCGAAATTGGCGGCGATTTAAGGGACCCCGGGACGATTCCTTGGACGATGAGGTTCCTGAAGGCGAGGCGCGGCTCCTGGTGTCATCGGCGGGACGAGGGGTGGTCGGAGATGGCGCGGCGCCAGCGAGCTGCTCACGGAGGTTTTCGGTGGTGGAAGAAAAAGAAGAGAGGGAGAGGCTGCTGGCGGCGCAGAGGGAGGAGAGGTGAGGCTAGGGTTTTCGGGAGGCATCGTGGGGAAGGGGTTAAAGGGGAGGGAGCAGGTGGAGGGGGACCTCGGTGGTGGAGGATGACGTTGGCAGAGGGAAAGATGGAGCACGCTCCGTGCGTGAAGGGGAGAAGACGACAGGAGGAGATTTTTCTCCTCGAAGGGGTACGGGCCAAGAGGGAGTGGGCTAGGTCAGGAGAAGAGGTGGGCTGCTGCGGGCTGGGCTGGTCGGATGGGCTGCAAGGGAGAAGAAGGAAGGGAAGAGGTGGGCTGTCTCGGGCGAAGAAGGAAGAGAGGAGCCCAGAATGAGGGGGAAAGGGGTTTTTCCATTTTCCTTTACTGTTTTCATTTAAACCATTTGAAAACAAACTCTTTTCTGTTTTGAATTTGAAATGAAGGAGAGAAGTGGATTTGGAATTATCTTATAAAATATTAATTTACTTGTAGTAAAAACAAAACAACATTTTATTCCAAAATTATTTGTTGCACAACTTAATTGTAAAATAAAGAATATGAGAGGGGTTAGGGTTTTGTGAAAAGAAAGGATAAAGAGAGGGTTTATAAAATAGTTTTATTTAATAAAAACATGGATGATATGATGCATGATGTATGATGATGCATAAAGAGAAAAACAACAAGGAAATCTAATAGGGGTATATCCGGGGCCGTTACAACAGCCCTGTCAGGTGGCATACCTGGAAGTTCTTCAGGAAAGACGTCAGGAAAGTCGCAAACCACCGGTATAGACTCAAGCTCCGGAAGAGAACTAGGATTCAAAGCAAAGAGCTGAACGGAAGGTGTTTGAGAAGGTGTATAGGTCAAGGTTCCTGATGAAGTAGGAAGAGAAACTGAATGGTTGGCGCAATCAATGACAACTTTGTTGACCTTCAACCAATCCATGCCAAGGATGACATTAATGCCAGAGTTTCGAAGGAGTATCAAGGAGGCGAGAAAGATATGGTTCCCAATTTGAATTTGGTTACCATGGCTTACGATAGTGGATAACATCTGCGCTCCGGGGGATTGAACCATAAGAGATTTAGGCATGAGCTCCATAGCAAAGTTTTTGCTTTGAGCAAAACTATCAGACACAAAAGATAGAGAAGCTCCTGTATCGAACAGTACTTTTGCAGGAATAGAGTTAACAAGCAAAGTACCAAGCACGACGTCGGTAGCTTGCTCAGCTTGCTCAACGTTGATGTTGTTGACGCGAGCAGCCCTCGGACCTTGCCTATTGTTGTTGTTGAAGGCACGGCCGGGAGCTGGTGCACGAACCATCGCATTTGTCGTAGTAGAGCGAGGTGGTGGTGGAGGTAGCTTCTGAGGGCAGAAGGTAGAGATGTGCCCAACCTGACCACACTTGTAGCATGTGGGGTCAGCACGTGGACCCATCGGCCTTGGTCCACCATAAGAAGGCCTTGGCGGAGGTTGGTAGGTCCTCTGCTGTAGCTGTGGGGTGGGAGGGCGGGGAGCATACCCAGCGTGTGCTGCGCGGGGAGCATACCCAGCTTGTGTAGCTTGTCATGGCGGTGCGGGATAAGGAACCCACAACCTTCGCTTCTGAGGCGGCGCTGAAGAAGGAGCACCAACCTCTCGAGTATGCTTGCGCGAATCCTCGAACGCAAGTCTACCCGACTCTTCCTTGATAGCAGTGTTGACAAGCTTGTCGAAGGTTTCAGCCGCGACATGAGTGAGCGCGTACTTGAGTGCCGGCTTGAGGCCATTACGGAACCTCTTCTGCTTCTTGGCATCAGTGGACACTTCTTCACCACCATAGCGAGCTAGCTTGGAGAACTCAATGCTATATGCCATCACATCTTTGTTGCCCTGAACAAGACTGAGGAATTTCTCCTTCATCCTGTCCATTAGCCCTTCAGGAATGTGGTGGCTTCTGAAAGCTTCCCTGAATTCTTCCCAAGTGACATCAGGAGCATTGGCGGGACGCATCTCGAGAAAGTTCTCCCACCATGCTGCAGACCCTCCTGTCAGTAGGTGAGTCGCAAACCGCACTTTGTCTTCTGGAGCGACTCCCGCTGCGATGAGCATGCGGTTGACATCGCGCACCCAATCATCTGCATCCAGCGGTTCAGGCGTAGAGTCGAACGATCGCGGGTTCAGCTGCAAGAAGTCCCGGATCATCACTCGGCCATTGCTTTGACGAGCTTGGTCGAAGTTGTGCTGGGTTTGCTGCATCTGACCCAACAGTTGAGTCATTTGCAACAGGGCTGGTCCCAACGGAGGAGGTGGCGGAGGTCTAACCATCCTGTTGAGTAAAAACATAAGACGGTTGAAACAACAGATAAGAACAAAGCTTAGAACAAGGATTTAAGACCAGATAACTCATCGATCCATAGAATTCATCAAGGTACACCATACAAGGTTCAAGTACACATGAGATCAATACGACCGCAAACAAGGATAGAAAAACTAGAACATCCACTCGACACGCAGGACAGTGGAGTAAACGGTAACTCCATGAGGATAACGAAAAGGAAGCAGGCTCCGGAACAAAGAAGTGGTCGAGATAGCATCGGCTCAAAGGAGAATAACATGTTAGTATGAAAATACCAACATGTCAAAGGAACAGATTATATGTGGAGATTGACAAAAGATGATAATGAAGCAACCATAGTACAAAAAAATTTCAAAACACTTTTCCCTATGGCACTATGGTTTCCCCGAACACGTCCAAACCTAGGTGAAACAAGATAAGAATAGAGTAAAAACGTTGCTCTTCCTTACCAGAGGGAGGGTGGGTGGGGTAAGAAATAAAAGCAGAATTCCTACTCTCGCGCACAATTTTCCTATGTAGCTACTAAAATATGAGTTTCTAGACACAACTTCGTCCGCTGCAAAGGGGCTCCTAAAGGCAGTCATGCTCTGATACCAAGTCTGTAAGCCCCAGGAGTAGGAAAACCCAGAGCGCGCAGGTAAGAGGGGTTTATGTGCATGAGGTCACTACAAAGGACCGTGAGGTCGCCTCGCATTCCCAAGCATATGGGTAGGCCAAGCAACGGCTCGACACGCCCATGCACACAACACCCACCTCAAAGGCTCACGGTAGGCTTTCCGGGCCCGAGTGCTTCACCTTCCTGTGCACTTCACACATACACACACCGTGCACATGGATACAAGGGTAGAATACAGCTTGAATATCACAACATGACTATGTATGACACAAAAGATAGAAATAAGGGTCATATATATAGCAACGCTCTAATGAGCAAGATCCAAATGACACTCAGAGGACACATGTCCCAACATTACACCATACATAAGATAGCCAAATAGTCTGGGTACAGACAAGATCCAAATTGGACTAAGAGTCCTGAAGATAATCAAGCGGTGTTCCCATAACCAACATGCCACAGGCTGCTGCCTTAGGAACGATCCTGCTACGCAACGAAGTCGTCGTGCGTGAACTCAACAAAGTAGCCACCGCGTCATCGCTCATCATCCGTCGTACCTGTTTGTCGAAAAGCGTGTTCCGGAAAAGAGGAAGAAAAACGAGGGTAAGTACCGAATGGCACGTACTTGCGAGACAAGACCAGCTATGCTCGCTGGTGGGCGGTGTAAACTTCGCCCGACTTTATGTGGAGTTTAGCGGCAGCAAAGCACTATCCAATAGAGACACGCTACAACATCCGTCTAATAGAGAAGGTGAGAGAGCGCATATTCTAGCGAGTTCTATACTCTGCAATCAACAACCCAACCAAATGCGATCCCCCTTAGCCAAGAGGTACTAACAAGGCACTCACACAGTTGACAATTTTATATCCATTTCATTATAATAGTGCTAACTTACTACGCAAGTAATTAGCAAGTTATTAGCGACAACTTTAGGTGTAAGTTGTTCTATGATCGAGTTAAACAGCTCCAAGTCGTCCATAACCGCGGACACGGCTTTCCGAAAAGATTTAACCCTGCAGGGGTGCACCAATGTTACCATACACGCATGCTTGAACCCGCATAGCAAGTGCGGAGTCTCACAACAAGACCGTTCCCAAATCAACAAGAATGCCTAGGGGGCCACCCGACTAAGCTACCCGAAACGAAGTTCGGCCGTACTCCGATGCGGACTCAGGGTTTGCGTTAACGGCTAGGCGTGCGAACCACACGCTTCGCTAAACGTTCCGCGGGGTACAAGTACGAAGTAAACACCGGAAGGCAACGGTAGTAAACACCCGAAGGCAACAGTAATAAACACCCGAAGGCAACGGTAATAAAGCATGGCATACATGGCATAGGCAAATAAAACCAAGGTTGTGGCCCCTTTTCAACGAGACTTGAGAAATGGTAATGGGTGATGGGGGTCCCGATAAAACCTCCCACGAGTGGTTAGCGCGCTCGGTCTTAGAAACGAGATAACAAGAACTCGGGTCCTAGGGGACATTAGCAAGTCAAAGTTCCGATGCTTTCGCAAAGGGGCTCACAGATGCCTCTGCATATTATATCCCTTAGCAATTTTAAGTTGTAGCAAAAGTTATCATCATCATTTTGAAAAGGTAGTACATGTGTCAACATCCCAACAAGATATCCCGAACATTTCGAGATATCAACAGAAATCCCTAAACTCGCCTACGACTCGCAAAGCTGGCAAACAACAAACAATAGGTAGGGCGAGGAGGTGTATCTCGGACATATAGGTAACAGGTGGATAGGACACGTGACACAACAGAATCGCAACATAAGGATAGCAATAGATCAAAAGAGCATGTAAAAGTAAAATAGGTGAAGGGGTGGGCTCGCTCGTCAGATCAGAGGTAGAAGCACCGACACGATCCTCCAGGGGGAACTCGTACTCCTGCTCGTACTGCTCGGCGTCGGCGTCTACTCGAGAAGAACCAAATAGCACATACAAGGAAAGATATAGCATAAATCAATACAAGTGCAATGCGCAATATGATGCATGATGACATGGCAAGATGGTTGGTGCAAGGCAAAATTAAGTGGGGTGCTCTAATGACACATGAAATGATAAGCACCCTCACATATACCTTAATTGAATTGGCAAGTTTTAGTTTGGACAATTCAGAGATGATGCCAATGATGCATGAGAATGCAAGATTTGAAATCCTCTCACTTTTCTGATGAAAACGGATATATAATTTGCACAAATTGGAATTGTAATTTGAGAGATATGATTTATGCCATAATACTCATTTTAATTCAGATTTTAATTTGTCCCAAATTTTATTTGTCCAAAACCCAAAGCAAAGTTCATAGTTAGATAGAGCATGAAAAGCTGATCAAAATGGATATCTCATTTATCAAATTTGGATTTGTAGAAGTGTAGTTTTAAATACTTTGAAAAGTATCCAGATTTCAAAATTTTCAGAAACAAACAACAAAATAAAAAAGGGTTTTAGTTAAACGAGCCCAAGGGGATTCGAACCAAGGGCCGATCTGTCGGGGATGCCGTGCAAAGCCAATGCGCTGCTGCTTCGTTTTTGAAAAACTACAGGATGCAGTGAAGGTATAGTGTGTTGCGCGGGATAACTGAAATTCCGACAGTTGGAACTGAAGAAGTGTCAGCTGCTGTGCTGCAGAGGTGCTTCCTGCACGATTCTTAAAGCGGCCAAACCGAGGGATCTGGGTAGCCATTGGTGAAACTCTCGACGATTTGGGCATGAGTAAGGTGCTGTGATTAGGGTGGAGGTGGAATGGACCAAAGTGAGGCACGGAGACGTCGGCGGTGATCATCGGAAAAGACGCCCGCGTTACAGAGAACAGATCTGAAACTGGGCAACGTTTTATGAGCTGATGTTTGATCGAAGATGGTGACGAAACGGTGCATCTTCTTGGAGAGGTTCCAACAGCAAAAGTGTATATCTATGTCGTGGCTTTGCAACGGTGCAAGATATAGTGTGAGAGGAGTACGGTGGTGACAGAGAGGCTCGCCGGAAGTCGAGGCCAAACACGGCAAGTCTGAAAACTGAAACCGAGATCTGTTTCTGGAGCCAAGTTAGATTGAAGGTGGCGTCGTGTACAGGCCTCGAAAACTAGTGACTCCAAAACGAAAGTTGTAGCCCTTACTCCCAGCTATCCAACGATGTGAAGAGCGCGTGCTGGCGTGGCCTGAGTCGCCGGCAGCGTTCGTCGGAAAGTGACGCCGTGAAACAGACATAAAAGGATACGTTTTACGTTTTCTCGTTTTCGATTCTGCCTCGGATCTCTCTTCTCTGTGGTGATCCAGCATCGTAGATGCATGTAGGGATGGGAGGAGAAGGTCGTGCTCACCCTGGGGTCGCCGTTGAAGAGGAGGAAGCGGCGGAGGAGCTCGCTGGCGAAGAGGAAGAAGGTTGGCCGGGGTAGATGATGCAGAAGTGGATGCTCCCGGGCAGTCCTTGGCGTCTCCGGATCCGTGACGACGTCCAGGACGTAGAGGAGGAAGAGAGGAACCGATTCCCCAGCTCACGTGGGCTTGCCGGAGGCCATGGCGACGGCGGTGGGGAGGTAGACGCCGGCGGTTTTGTTCCCAGAGGGTTTTTGCTGGGGAGAAAAGAGAGGGTTGGCGGCGCTGTGGAGGAGGGAGGTGTCGGCTAGGGTTCGGAGAGGGGCTGCTGCTGTTTATAAGAGGAAGAGGAGGACCGAGCGATGGAGAAGGAGGCGACGTGGAGGAGCAGCGCTCGCCATTGCCCGATATGGTGAGGAGCTCCGACGTGGAAAGGTGATCGAGGGAGAGGAGCCTTACCTCTTCGGTAAGATGGTCTGGGCTAGGCCAGGAAGTGGGCGTCCAGGTGGGAGATGGGCCAACCCTGGGTGGCTGCCACGGTGGGAGAGAAAGGGCTAGGACTAGGTGAGATGAGAGATGGGCCTGCCGGCCAGATTTGGGTTTAGGTTAGGTTTCTTTTATTTTTCTTTCTCTCTTCTTTTCTTCTTTTTATTTTCTGTTTTTATTTTCTCCTCTAAAATAAAAAACGGTTTTATTAAATGGAGGTAAGAAATGTTTGAATGAGAAGAGGAAAGAATATGAGAGAATTCACATACACATGTGATGAAGAAAGAAGGATAACATTAAAAGAGGAAAAATGCAGGGAGCTAAAATAAATGTTAACTCCATGATTTTATGTGCAACAATATATTGGTTGTATTACACATCAAATCAATTACTTGGGATGGAGTATCTCCAACCCAATCATAAATTGGTGTGGGCAAGGAAGAGGTTAGGGTTGACACCAAATTTTAGAAAATTTGGCCATGACCTTTTTGTTTTAGGGTTTAAGAGATGGGGAAAAAATGGTGTGTGCTTTTCTTGGACATCACAAGAGGAGGGGATGAACCAAGAAGAAGAAGGAGGGAACAACAAGCAACAAAGAAAAACCAAAGGCAAATGCAATTTAGTAAAACCAAAGGTGGTGATATGCATTAATGCAACATGATGGTATGACAACAATGCAAGAAAGGTACAAAGGATCTATGTATTACTCTTGGGATGTTACACAAACCCACTTTTATCAATGATATAACAAGATGATTGATCAATCTCAAAAGATATGGGACTCCTAGATAAAGTCAAGATCTCTCCAATCCCATTTTCATTAGTAGTACAATTAATATTATCAAGTAACATAGGACCATCATCTAGAGATTTATCATAAACATTTTCCAAGCAAAACACTTTAGTACCATGCATTTCGACATCAGGCACAAACAAAGCATTATCATAAGATTTATCAAAATAGCATGGATTATCATAGATAACAGTTGCATAATTATTCTCACAAATTTTACTCATAGGGAATATTTCAAGAGAATCCACGGGAACATAACATTCATCCTCCTTTGGTAAGCATGGAGGACAATCAAATAGTGTAAGAGATAAAGAGTTACTCTCATTAGAAGGTTGGCATGGGTAGCTAATCCATTCTTCCTCCTTTTGTTCATCACTCTCCTCCTCTTTTTCATCCAATGAGCTTTCAGGTTCATCAATTTCTTCTTTCACAGGTTCCTGCAAATTGTGAGTGCATTCCTGTGCATGAATGAGTCTCTCTTTATAATCAATGATATAAGGATTATTGCTGTAACTTTCTATGCAAAAATCAAGGATAGAAGAGACGTAATCTTTAAGGTCCTTACAAGCAACACAGGTTTCATAATTCTTAGACATGAAGGATTCTATTTCAGAAACTCCCATAAATAAAACAAATTGTTCTACTTCTTCGAACCCAAGATGAATATAGTTATTCCCCTGATAGTTCATAATTAAAACTTCTTCACTAAAGCCACATTGAAATTTAAGATGTTTAGTATCCTGTTTAGAGCAACAGTTTATATCATGGCGTTTAAGCAAGATTTTAGCAATTGTATTCAATTTTTCTATCACATCACTCATGGCTTTACCCTTTCTTGATTCTCTATAATTCATATATAATTCTATAAGCTCCAAATAGGTTGTGGGTTCTTCCATAACAATAGTTTTTAATTTTTCGGTTTTTCAAATTTTTATGGATTTTCGGGTATATAAGAAAAATAAAACAAGACAAAAACAAACTAGACAAAAGTAAACTAAGCAAAATAATACTAGACAGAAATAAACTAAGCACAAATAAACTAGACAAAAGTAAACTAGCAAAACAAAATAAAATAAAAATAGAGAGAGAGGTAGTGTGTACTCCCCAGGTGAACTTATGAGTAGAGCTATGCCTCCCCGGCAACGGCGCCAGAAAATAGTCTTGATAACCCACAAGTATAGGGGATCGCAACAGTCTTCGGGGGAAGTAAAACCCAAATTTATTGATTCGACACAAGGGGAGACAAAGAATACTTATAAGCCTTAACAACTGAGTTGTCAATTCAGCTGCACCTGGAAAAGCACTAGTAACAGGGGTGATGTGAAAGCAGCAGTAATATGAGAGCAATAGTAACAGTAACACAGCAGCAGTAGCAGTAACACAGAGGCAATGGCACCAGAAAATTGTTGATACTACTTCTAATGACATATAGGACCGAGTGAATATTTGATGATGAAAGATGGACCGGGGTTCCCAGCTATCTACACTAGTGGTAACTCTCCAATAACAAGTGTTGGGTGAACAAATTACAGTTGGGCAATTGATAGGATTGAAATAGCATTAAGACAGAACATCAAGTTTATTAATCATGTAGGCATGTTTTCCATATATAGTCATACGTGCTCGCAATGAGAAACTTGCATAACATCTTTTGTCCTACCAGCACGGTGGCAGCCGGGCCTCAAGGGAATCTATCGGTAATTAAGGTACACCTTTTAATAGAGCACCGGAGCAAAGCATTAACACTTGGTGAAAACATGTGATCTCATATCTAAGCCATCCCCTCCAGTTATCCCGATTCTTTGTCACTCCGGGGCCTCGGGTTCCGGACATAGACATGTGCAAACAACTTGTAGATACAATCTAAGCAATAAGTATAGAGCTTAAATCTAAGATCATGCCACTCGTGCACTAGTGACAAGCATTAAACCCAACAAGATTGCAAGCAACAATAACTTCACAAACTTATATAGATAGACCGATCATAATGTAACAATTCATCGGATCCCAACAAACACAACACCGATTACATCAGATGGATCTCAATCATGTAAGGCAGCTCATGAGATCATTGTATTGAAGTACATGGGAGAGAGAGTACCAACTAGCTATTGCTAGAACCCGTAGTCCATGGGGGAACTACTCACGGAGCATGATGGAGGCGGTGGCGTCGATGGAGAAGCCTTCCGGGGGCACTTCCCCATCCCGGCGGCGTGCCGGAACAGAGATTATGTCCCCCGAAACGGAGTTTCGCGATGGCGGCGGTGCCCTTGGAGTCTTTCTGGAATATGATTGATTGATATAGGGTTTTCGCGCCGCGAGGAATATATAGGCTAAAGGGCGGCGTCGGAGGGGTCCCGAGGGGCCCACCCCATACCTGGGCGCGCCTCCCTCCTTGGCCGCGCCGCCAGGTGGTGTGGGCCCCCCTGGCCCTTCTTCGTCTCTCCTTCGGTGTTCTGGGCCCGTCTCGCTGAAAATAGGAGGTTTGGCTTTTGTTTCGTCGAATTCCGAGAATATTGCCCGAACAACTTTTCTGGAACCAAAAACAGCAGAAAACAGGAACTGGCACCTTGGCATCTCGTTAATAGGTTAGTGCCGGAAAATGCATAAAATCATTATAAAGTGTGAGCAAAACATGTAGGTATTGTCATAAAACTAGCATGGAACATCATAAATTATAGATACGTTGGAGACGTATCGGAAGACTTCGTCTTCCACTAAAATTTTAAAGCTAACTCTAAAAAGTTTTCAACTCTACTAAAGCACCGTTGGATTGCACTAACCCTCCAAGAGTCTTGAACCCCCGCTAGGATCGTTAAGAAGCTTCAGATCCAACACCTCCATGGAGTAGCCACTCTTCACGAAGCTTGCACTCGGCAGAAAAATCTACTGTGCCTCTCGAAGTCGGAAGCTGCGACCCTCTCAACAACGACACATCACATCTACAGAAGGATGGAGTCTATCTTTAGTTAAACTTTACAACCCCTCCAGTTCTATTCTTAGTAATCTTGGGGCGAGATTATTTTAAGGGTGCAAGAGTTGTCACACCCCAACTTTTGCAAACATGATTAGTTGTCCATATTGCAAACATTAGGGGGAACAATTTTTTTTTGAAGACAAACACTTTGTCTTGATCTGTTTGTTAATGAATTGCTTTGATCTGCTGGTAGATGAATTTTCTTGTTTTGCTTGTTGAGTTTTGTCTTGAGCTACCTCAAAGAACAACCCCCTAGTGTTTAAACAAACAACTCACTTAATCAAACACATGTGTGGCTTAGGAAAGAAATGTTTTCCTTTTTACTACATCAAACCTTCTCTACTCATGGCAACATGAGTGTGCCTACTTAGAATTCATCCTCATGGTATAATCTAGCTCAAATCAACCTTCATTCTAAACTTGGGATCATCTACCCCTTTCTACATCCTTCTCTCTTGAACCCTAGTCTAAAACCCTCAAACCTCACAATTTTGGCTAAGTCCTAAATCTGTTGTTAGGTTCCATTTTGGAGCCCCTAGATTTAGCCACCTCTTGCCATCTAAGGCAATGCATCTGGTCTTAACTCTACCTTGTCTTGAGCACTTCCCAACCATGGGTATTCGTGTGGAATTGAGGAATTGTTGCCAGAATAAGCACTCCCAGCCTACACCTATGCGTTCCTCCCATCTAGTTCACTACAAGAAAAGTTCTGATAGACAACGACTCAAAATCGTCGGCTAAGGGGTATTTTTCGTCGCCTATGGGCCTAACCCGACGATATGGGTTCTGTTGTCTAAAGTGCGTCAGGCAAAGTCCTACGACGATTTTTTCGGTCCGTCGCGCTAGGGCGCCCTTCCGCCACGGAAAATCGGACCGTTGCAGAAGTGTTTTCGGGAGCCCGTTGACTGCTGACGTCATGCAAACTGACACGTGGCAGACGCCGTTAACTGGCAGTTAACGGCGTTAACCGGCTGAAACCCCGTGGTAGATGGTAGGCCCACACGAGGCCTGCCACGTCTTAAGCGGGCCGGCCCATTAAGTTTGCGGGCCGGGCCAGCTGACTTAGTTTGACCGGTCAACTATATAGTTGGGCTGGACCATTAGTTACGTGGGCCGGGCCTAACCTCTAAGGTTGACTGGTCAAAACATTAATGGGCCGGCCCACTAAGCATGTGGGCCGGCCGAATGCACTCGTTTGACCGGTCAACGAGCAAAAGGGCCGGCCCACAAAACATGTGGGACCCACTTTCTGTTATCGGGCCGGCCCATTTACCAAGTGGGGTCCACATTAAAGCAAGTGGGCCGGCCCAAGAAGTTATTGGGCCGACCCAATTAGCATGTGGGTCCCACTTTCCTGCTATCGGGCCGGCCCATTTAGTACGTGGGGTCCACATTAGATCAAATGGGCCGGCCCACCAAGCCAGTGGTCGGGCCAAAGCGAAGGTGGGTCCCACTTTCTCGTTAATGGGCCAGCCCATTTAGTATGTGGGGTCCACCTTATAGCAAGTGGGCCGGCCCAACAAGATAGTGGGCCGGCCAAAAACACAGGTGGGTCCCACTTTCCTCTTAAAGGGCCGGCCCATTTAGTATGTGGGGTCCACCATATAGCAAGTGGGCCGGCCCAACAAGATAGTGGGCCGGGCCAAAAGCACGAGTGGGTCCCACTTTCCGGTTAAAGGGCCGGCCCATCTAGTATGTGGGGTCCACCATATATAG
>NW_025901199.1:0-18792 GCF_022539505.1 Lolium rigidum
AGTTGATGGTCAGTTCATGATCGGGGTTTTCCCCGTTTTGCAGTTTATTACTTCACAGTACATACGAAATTCAGCTCGGCTCTGCTCCCCCACCTAAAAAACATATTTTTAATAGTTAAAAAATGTCAAGAAAAAATTTCGCATATACATCTAGCATGTACATCAAACAATCTATGTACGTTCGTACAATCTATACCTAATAATAAAGGAGCTAAGGTTTCTGCCAAAATTTTCGTCCAACTTTTTATTTTCCGGTTTTACCCTCCCACCAAATCCCATATTGCAGCAAATGCCACCGTGGTACCGGTTCCTTTGCTTCTTTTCTTTTCATCCTCCACCGTTCTCCACCGCGTCCGTTTCAACTCGACAGCGCGCGGGCGCCGCGGCCACATCCCGGCGCGGGCAACGTCGTCGAGCGTCTGCAGGGGGCGCGGCGGGCGGCCTCGGCCACATCCCGGCGCCAGAGCATCTGCAGGGGCGCCGCGGCCACATCCCGGCGCGGGCGACGTCTTCGAGCATCTGCAGGGTCGTCGAGAATCGAGCGTCTGCAAGGGGCGCGGGCGTTCGCGGCCACATCCCGGCGCCATCAGCGTCGCTCGCCGCGGCCACATCCCAGCGCAGCGCTCGCCGCGGCCACATCCCGGCAGCAGCGTCGCTCGCCGCGGCCATCTGCGGAGGTAAAAGGAGGTCACCGTGGGCAGCACAAGTAACAACGAAAAAGGAAGGGGAGAAGGGGTCTCGAAGATGAGCCAAGTCACCTAGAAGCTGTGGATGTGCTTGGGAGGGTCGGGGAAGCAACGCAGCAGCCGGAATCAACGAATTTGCTGCTCAAGGTCGGAGAAGGGAACGGCGAAATTGATGGTGATTCGAGGCCCCCGAGCTCGATTCCTCCGGCATGAAGAGCAAGGACGTCGGGGCGCACCCGCCGGTGGTCTTGGTTCGTCTCGGGACGGTCTGAGTCAGCGGCATCATGGTGGTCTGCGGGTCAACGCCGCCCGCCGCATACGTGCAAGGCCCGCACAACCTCTCAAGACAACTTCGTCCACGAGCAGAAGAAATCAGCCGCTTCGTCCGCGACCTGAAGCTCAATCGCAGCTCCTGGCACAGCAGCACTCCCTGATCCCCTTTCCTTGCAAAGAAGAATGTATGTGGTGGCCAGCTTCTTGTGTTTTTCTCCTACCTAAACGTCGTTGTCGTAACTTCTGGGCCGAGACATTTGCCGCGTATGTCGGCCGGAGCAGATGATGCCGCGCTGGTGGACAAGCGGTCTGGTATTTTCAGTCCATATCAAACACGTACAAGAGGAAAGCTCTGTTCTGCTTGTGCGCCGCTCTCAACTCTCGTTCCTGAATATCTGCATGTATGGAAACAGATGATCGTGCATCACCAGTTCTCCTCTCAACTTCTGGACGCATATGCACAGATGGAAACATACGATCGTGCATCGTCCGTTCTCCTCTCGACTTCTGCACCAACACGGAGTTGTTCCGCAAGCTGAAGCCTATAAATAGTACTCCTACTCAACTCCGTCGACATAACAAAGCTTACAATCTCGCGAAGCCAACTCGACGTGGACGTACGTGTGAGATGCTCGACGACATGGATGATGCGCCGCGACATAGCAGAGATACAGGCACCACAGTGATGACAGAGACGTTCCTAGCCGCCGAGATCCTTTCCCGACTACCTCTCTGCTCAGCCGCACGTTGTGCTCGATCTGTCTTATTGCCGCCGCCGGCCACGTACTGGTACGCAGGGAGGTGCAAGGTTCCCCTGCTCCTCACCAAATCCGTCGAAGAGGGCCCATCGACACCATCCTATTCAAGTCACCTCTACGCCGGCATGGGGGAGATGGATCCGCTCGTCAGTCTGGGTTGTCCCCTTGGAGGTCTTCCCTGACGTGGTGTTGCTGAGTATTGGAAACTCAGTCATGGAACAAGTGATCTACACGATCACGTGCAGGGTGAACCTTCACAGGAAGCGCTCTGCAAATTATCGGACTTCATCTGAATCTTTATCACTACCATGGGATTAGCACCGACGGCAAAATCCATGACGATCCGCTGCCACACGCAGCAATCTTCACCTGCCTTGGATCTCCACCGCGCGCGCGCCGGGCTGCTACTGTCGGTCCCGTCAAGTGCGCGTGGCACCGCGTCCAGGGCCAGCGCTGGCCCTCTGTCGCCCTCCTGGTGCTCGACTACCGTTCCTCTCGTTGTCTGCCGGCCGGTCTGCTGTGACTTGTGAGTGCACCGCGCGTGCGGACGACGGCGGACCTGTCGAGGACGGCCTCCTGTCACCTGTTTGAGTCTGGGATGAATCAGTGCCAGGAACCTCCAGGGCGCATGCACCGGCCGTGCTGCCTTGCTGATGTACGCATGCACCTGCGACTGAATTCTGTAAGTATAGAACAAATATCACAGATCAGGTTTTGTTAGAATCTGCGTTGAGCCTTGGATACCTGTATTTTCTTGTGGCCAAGCTGAATATATAACATGCGACGTATCTTAGTGGGTCTGAATTCAGTTTGTTGTTGATGATTGTCCGACCCTGCGAATTTGTTGTGGCCTGATTGTTGCACCACGGCTGGTCTTGGTTACTAGATTAGTCCTAAAGGATTAACTTGATGGTTTTCTTTTCATAAATATCTCGTTGGTTTCTTCTACATAAATTATGGAGTACAATAGATGTATATATCTATACTAATTAAATACTATGGTGTGTATTGTGTCTGGTTTGTCTGGTTAAGACCTTTGAATGGAGTATGATTTTGGGACATAAATACAAGAAGGGCTTGAATGCTAGATATACACTAGACAAGGTTGCTTGATGGATTTTTCTCACCTCTTAGTTTCTTTTTGACCAGGTGTGAGTTGGCTACAAAATGTTTGTATTATTTGGAACACATAAAGTATCTACTATTTGAGTATTTTTAGTATGCATTATACCAGCAAAGAATTTACTTTGTCGGGTTATCTCTCTCGTTGCAATGACAAGAAGAAGCACTACGGCGAGATGATGCAGCTCTGGAAGAACTCAAATCGATTGGTCGGGATTGGAAAAACATGTAACCAACTGGGTAACATCTGAGTATTTGTTTCTCCCGGTGCAACGCACGGGCACTTTTGCTAGTTTTGTAAAAAATCGTTATTTCTTGTGGTTGATGTAAAAAAGGATAAAACATTTCTTGCAAAAAGGCTTATTTTTAGCATCATTTTTTTTTTGCATAGCCTAAACTATGTTCGAGGGTGCCTGACCTTGGGTCACGTGGGCGATAAGGTGACTCTCGATGCTGGGCTTGGGTGGCAACGACAATGGTGTTGAGCATGGTTTGGTTGTTGCAAGACTGTGTTAGTTGGCTCCATCATGGCGTTCGAATGTCTTCAGGTTGGTCTCCTCTTGTTGTGAAGTCGAAGCTGCCTTTGGGCGGTGTACAATGACCTTCGAGGGGTGGTTCGACGGTGAGGGCTTTTTTCGGCGCAGGTCCTGTGCATCTCCTCTCCCGGACTCGTCGTCAGAATCGGAGCTATCGGCCTTTTCTTGGGGAGCCATCCGTTTGGCATATGCCAACTCGAGCTTCGCGTTTGTGTAGCTTCTGTGGGAAGCCAGGGTGGCTCGGTGTGCCCTTCATGGCATCATGTGGGTGGGTGTGGGCTTGGCCCTGTCTTTGTAGGTTTTTGCCCAGTTTTTTCCTAAAAACCGGACACCTTCCGCCTAATTAATGGATCAGCCAAAGCTTTTTTGCCTCCGTTTAAAAAAAAACCGACAAGTTGATTTTAATGAAAAGACTTTGTGCGTAGGTAACATGGGGAGAAGATGTACATGTGTATTTATTGTTTGGTTTTTTAAAATTTCAAAATATATTAAAATAAAGGGACTTTTTTATAAAGATATTTATATCGCCGAGATACCAAGTACACCCAGGCTGTGCAACAACATCATGCCCTAATGACATAAAGGATGCACACAGCTAAAAATAATAAAAGAATTATAAAAAAGAAAAGTCCCGCTATAGAGATCCATAACTTAAAACAGCAACAACTGACACCACCAAGACAACACCAGAAGTTCAGCTTCTCCATAAGCGACGCCTCCAAGAAGGAAACAATGCAAAAACGCTATCGTTGCCCGATCATAGATCTTAGGTTTTCACCCTGAAGAAAATCCTCACTCTCAAAACAATGTCTTCAACAAGAACATTGTCAGGCACAACCAATAAAGGCCAGACCTTGGATTTTCACCCTGAAAGATAAGACTCTGAACTTCTCCTATGCAGTCGTTCCCACATATCAGTCGTTGTTTCAAGTCACGAAGCACCAATCCAATTCCACCTCACCACCAACATCCGACCACCATTGCTATTCCACTGATCTCGGCTCGGTGACCTTCTCCGCTAGCACCATGTAAAGAAAACAAACTCCATGATATTAACACCAGCAGAGCTTCGAATCACTCCCTATGAGACCAAATGGCCAGATAAAAACATGGGTGCACACGACCGAAACCACCCAATCCAACAATCTTCAAGCATTATTCGCACAATGAATTTCACCGGCAGGGCCTTCCGGAACACGACAATCCACCCAGACTGGTGGGAACAAGCATCCGACAGATCTTCAACTTGGTGTTAGAAGAATCCAAGGACCGCCGCCTTTATTCAGATCAGACCCCAACGGTGCCGACCATCCCGGGACGGCTGAGGCAAAGCCGGAGACACTAGGCGAAGAAGCCGACCCTCCACCATCGGCAGCCAACACCGCTGAGAGGACAAGGGTTGAACCGATCTAGGGTTAGTGCCCAACTGGCCCATCACCCTGCACCTCTGTCGTCGGCACGGCGCTCCGCCGGTGGCCACCGCCACCCCGACCCGGGACTCCACCCGGATGCTTCGCCATGGACACGCCTCCCGCCACCGCCCAGCAGCGCTTGCAACCATCCATGGCGACCACCGACCGCAGACCACCGTTTGGTGGCTGGGCCTGCCACCGCCGGGGCTGGCGGCAGCGGCGACGAGGTGGGCCGGCGCGGCCGGTAGCTGGCGACGCGAGGGGGTCGCCCCTGGAACCGCCATGGGGAGCGGCCCGAGGGGAAATCGGGTGGGGGGGAGGAGATGGAGTGTAGAGGGGGAAAGTAAATAAAGGGACTATATGCACTTAAAATGCTAAAACAATAATAAAGGCACCTTCATGGTGCAAGTAAACTATAAAGAAGAAAGTCCAATTTTGGTCCTTGAATTCTCGTGAAAGTTCACTTTTGGTCATAGAACTTCTATTTGGTTTAAAATGAACCTTAAACTCTCAAAATCATTCACTTTTAGTCCTTATCTCGGTTGAGCTAGGTAAATATGTGCCACAGGTGGACAAAAACTCAAGACAATGGTGAAAGGGTACAGAGGCAGGACGATGCTGATAGGCAAGCTGAAAGGACGAGATGTCGCCTAGAGGGGGGGTGAATAGGCGTTTAAAAACTCTTACGGATTTGTCTTGTAAGAATGCGGAATTAAACTAATGTTTATTCTACAAGCACAAACCCTAAATATGCTAGGCTCACCTAAGTGTAACAATAACAACTAGAGCTAAGCAAGATAGGCACAAGATATATGAAGCACAAGTGATAGCAAGATATATGTACTTCAAGCTCGATGGCTATCACAAGGAAAGTAAGCTCGGGTATAGAAATAACCGAGGCACGCGGAGACGAGGATGTATTCCAGTGTTCCCTTCCTTTGCAAGAAGGTACGTCACGTTTGGAGGAGTGGAGGTCCCACGAAGGCTCACCCTATTCTCCAAGCAAAACCCATGAAGGATAATGGCCCTTTCCTTATGGTTAGCTTTTCCTCCACTCTGGAGATGGAAATCTCCACAACCACTTCACAAGCTCCACGAAGGAGAAGCCCGGGCCTCTTCACAATCTTCCTTGAAGAGATCACCGGAACACCAACCCCCAAGTCAACTAGGAGGTCTCCCTCCAAGAGTAACAAGCTCACGGTCTCTCACTCGAACTAATCGTGGTGGAGAGCTCAACACTATGCAATGATGCAAAGCAAGAACACTAGAGGTGTTCAAATCCTTCACACTCAAATACCACCCAAGCAACAAATGCTAGGATGAGATTAGAGAGGAAGAACAAAGAGGAAATCAACAAATGACTTCAAGATCTAGATCCAAAGGGTTCCCCTCACTTAGAGGAGAGATGGATTGGTGGGGATTGTAGATCTAGATCTCTTCTCTTAGATCTCTCAAGAATGAGCAAGAATCATGGCGGGAATCAAGAGAGAGGGCAAGTTCTTTAAAGTCAACAATGGAGGAGAGAGAGTGGAAGAACTTATTCAGCCCAAGGTGGAAGAAGGGCTATTTATAGCCCAAAAGCAAATATAACCGTTGGGGAAAAGTTGGGCTGAGTCAGCCATCGAGGAGGCCGGTCAACCGGGCCTAGGGCTGGGCCGTCCGGTGTAGGACCCAGTCAGACCGGGCCACAGACCGGACCAGCCGGTCCAAACCGGACCAAGCGCCGGGTCGTGACCGGGGCGGGTCTTTGTCGCGCAGAACCTGCGCCGGGGAGGCCGGTCCACCGCCCGGTCAGACCGGACGAGGGGCCGGACCCGGCCGGTCCAAACCGGGCCTGTGACCGGGCCATGACCGGGACACTTCTGTGTCTTACAGTACATGACCCCGGTTGGCACCAGTCCACGGGCCGGTTTGAACCGGACCGGCCGGTGGGACGGCCGGTCACGCCGGGTGAGAAACCGGGTCAGCAGGAAAACATGTTATACAAACACTGTGATAACTTTTGTGTCCGGACCCCGATTGACATGAAACCAATTTTGTTGGAAAGATAACGACGAAATATGGAGACTCCTCACAGAATATTTTTAGATGTTTTTAGAGAGGAAGTCTCCTACCGTCAAGAAACAGTGAAGACGTCCAAACTCGAAAACGCAATAGAAGATGCATGTTTTCGATGAACTTGGGCTTGTTGTAAAGCTAGCAACAAGCTCAAGAACCTCTCACAGAGAAACACTAAGAAGCAATAGGGATATGCAAAGTATGCAAAGGATTAAGCTCCCTAAGACGAGGCGATTAAGTTACCCAACGAATGCCCCTCTTGATAGTGCGGCTATCTATCCTATAATCCGGTCTCCCAACAACCACCTTGAGACCGGTAAAATGAAAACCTAGCAAGGCCATACCTTTGCCTTGCGCATACCGCTTGATCTTGATGATAGCTCTTCAAGCTCCACTCAAGCTGGAATGTCTCACTTGATCATTGTTGCTTCGTAAAGACTCACAAATGCTTCCCCATACACTATGATGGGAAAGCTCCATTGATGCACATCTTCACATGTCCATTATCACCAAATGGACGGCAAGCTTCAAGCATATGATCCTCTCGAGATGCTCAATTTGAACTTGCCCAACACAACCTTGATGACGATCACCACTTGTCGTCATCCTCTCATGAGCTATATGAGATCTCACTTTTGATGCATGCCCATGCATGCCCATGGAAAGATACCATGTGACTTCACGTGGCACATTCTTCATGCTTCATGTGTTGACCAAACTTGAATCTATTCTTCACTCTTTGTATTGGTCAACCTTGTATCTTCTCATGCTCTATCATATTATCTTGATCGATGATCGTGATGCCAATACACAAGGTGTATCTTTATCTTCATGGCATCCATACTTGAATCCAACACATGGAATACAAGTAGAACCTATGAAATATTCCTTCATATAAACCCAATGAAAACATTAGTCCATAGGGTTTGTCATTAATTACCAAAACCACACATAGGGACAATGTACCTTTACACAAGCAAGCAGGCCTTTGTGGCGCAACGCTTCAAGTGAATTGGAAGGGAGAGAAAAGCAAAGACTGGTTTAGGGATCCAAGGGTTTTGTTGTTTTTTGCATTAAAATGTTGGGTTCAACATCTAAGCTAGCTTGGGCTTGGTTTGGTTCTAAACCAATTGTTCGTTCACTATTTCTTCCACATCAGTGATTTGCTCAACTCAACTAAAAAGGGATGAAAAGTGAACTATTTTGAGAGTTTAAGGTTCTTTCTAAACTAAAAATAATTTTTAGTACCAAAAGTAAACTTTCCCAAGAGTTCTTTCATCATTGTTAGAGATATATTTGGTATAGATATATTAGGTAGTCTAGGATTTGTAATCTCGACCTACCATATCTCTAGGAGAGCTATCTTAGCCTCCAAGTCTGTACCACTATATATACTCGCCCGAGAGGCTCAATACAACATCCATCATATTCCGCATATCTCTCTCCCTCTCTATCCTTCAACATGGTATCAGAGCGGCACGCTCCTTGACCTAGCCGCCGCAAAGTTTCCGCGCCGCGCCGCCCCCGGGGAGGTCGATATCCATGATCTACTCCGGGGGCCGCGCAACCCGTATGAGGGTTCGTCCGCCGATCTGTTGATCCGCTGCCCTCGAGTCTTTTTTTTCCAATCCGTAGATTGGTTTTCTTTTTGCGCCGCCGGTCGCTCGACCGGTGTTTTCTTTTTTGGTTTTTCCGATCATAGATCGGATTGAGTCGCCCACCGCCGCCGTCATCACGCGCCTCTACTCCAACCTCGGCGTCGACTTTGCACCGGCTCTCCTCCACCATCCGCCCTACGTCGGCCACCGCGGTCGACTCGGCCGGCTGGCTGCGGCCGCTGTCTTGGTAGGCTGCCGTAGCCGGTTCGCCCGCGTCGTCTCCGCCTCGGTCGGCCCGCCTCCATCTACCGTGGGGCACGGCTGTATGCGATGCACATGGGACGCCGTTTGCGTCGCAGCCGGCCGCCCTCGCCTGCACGGTCTCCATCGCCGGTTCGTCTTCGCCGTCATCGCCCAGGACATCATCGACAACGTCGCCAATGACTCCGATCTGCGGCACGTAGTCCACGCCATGGCACGTGTAGCGCCGGCGTCGGTCTGATCAACCGACCCCGCACACGTCTCCGCCAAGCACGTCCCCGAGCACGCGCATACCACCGATTGAGCATCGGGTTGCCGCTGCGTCGCCCCTTCGGGTCGCAGGGCTGCCGCCTTTGGTCCCCGCTGCTAGCCGACGACGCGCCTTCTGAGGCGCGTACGTCGCTGGTGGCGTTCCGCCGCTGCACCGACTCGCGCCCTGCAGCTACGCCGGCTCCTTAGGCTGTGGCTTCGCCGCTCGCGGTCACCTTCGCCGTCCCCCGCGCATCGACGTACGAGGCCACCACAGCGCCGCCCCTTCGGTGCGGGTCGCCTCCGTCTGTGCATGGTCTTCGTCACGCCGCTGGGTCTTCCTCGCCTACTTCGTGTACCGCCGCCGCGCCCCCACCCCAGGTCGCCGTTGGGCTCGCCAACCGCTCCGAGGTCGCGCCGAGCTCGCCGACCACCGCAACGCCCGTCTAGGCGTCCAGCATGACCACCCCCGGTCACCGCTGGGTTAGCCGCCTTCTACGTCTTCGTACACTACAGCTTCGCCGCCAGCGTCCTCGCCTCTTCCCCGACTACGTCACCTGCTACTCTACTCCGACACCCGTCGTCGAGACTCGCCTCTTCCCCGACTACACCACCTGCTCCTCTTCTCCGACACCCGTCGTCAAGACCTCCTCTACTAGTCTACTCCGACATGGCACGCACTTTGTAATGTTCCCTACCCTCGCATGCTCGGTACTGGCAACACCGGAAGTGCCTTCGTCCCCGACACGTTCCCGAGTCTGGCAAACTCGCGTCGGACGTATCGTCTTCATCGGCTTCGACGACGTCTTCATCGGTATCGCCTCTACGACTGCTTCGACGTGTCACCGCCAAGTTCTTCTATGCGTACTCGGTTCTGGCAAAACCAGAGTATGTCTTCGTCCCCGACGTGCGCCTGGTTCTGGCAAAACCATGGTTGCACTTCGTCCTCGACGGCTCAGACTGCATCGACTTCGGCATCGACCATTGATGTCTACGGGAGCTTCTATTCTTGTAGACAGTGTTGGGCCTCTGAAAGATCGAGATGTCGCCTAGAGGGGGGGGTGAATAGGCAATTACAAACTCTTGCGGATTTGTCTTGTATGAATGCGGAATTAAACTATCGTTTAGATTACAAGCACAAACCCTAAATATGCTAAGCTCAACTAAGTGTAACAATAGCAACTAGAGCAAAGCAAGATAGGCACAAGATATATGTAGCACAAGTGATAGCAAGATATATGTACTTCAAGCACGATGGCTATCACAAGGAAAGAGAGCTCGGGTATAGAAATAACCGAGGCACGCGGAGACGAGGATGTATTCCCGTGTTCCCTTGCTTTGCAACAAGGTACGTCACGCTTGGAGGAGTGGAGGTCCCACGAAGGATTCCCCGCGCCACGAAGGCTCACCCTATTCTCCGAACCACACCCACGAAGGATTATGGCCCTTTCCTTATGGTTAGCTTTTCCTCCGCTCCGGAGATGGCAAGCTCCACAACCACTTCACAAGCTCCACGAAGGAGAAGCCCGGGCCTCTTCACAATCTTCTTGAAGAGATCACCGGAGCACCAATCACCAAGCCAACTAGGAGGTCACCCTCCAAGAGTAACAAGCTCACGGTCTCTCACTCGAACAAATCGTGGTGGAGAGCTCAACACTATGCAATGATGCAAAGCAAGAACACCGGAGGTGTTCAAGTCCTTCACACTCAAATCCCACCAAAGCAACGAATGCTAGGATGAGATTGGAGAGGAAGAACAAGGGGAAAGTCAACCAAAGACTCCAAGATCTAGATCCCAAGAGATTCCCTCACTTAGAGAAGAAACGGTTTGGTGGAAGTGTAGATCTCGATGGTCGCCGTATCATTAAATCCTCAAATATGAGCAAGTATGGTTGGAGGATTCAAGGGGAAGAGCAAGTTCTTCAAATAGTAGCAATGGAGGAGAGAGAATGGGAAGAACTAGTTTGGCTCAAGGTGGAAGAAGCCTATTTATAGCAAAGGGAGAAATAGAGCTGTTGGGGAAAAAACCAGGTGAAAAACTGATAAAAAACGAGCTAAGAAACAGCCCAGCCGGTTGCCAAGCCGGGCTGACCGGCTCGAGCACGCGAGGAGCCCGGTCGGCGGCCCGGTCCGACCGGCCCGGCAACCGGACTCGGGCAGCGGCCGCGGCTGGGCGGCGGATAGGCTCGAGGCCGTGTGGGGCGAGCGGCCCGGCGAGGGGCTTCGGCGCGCGGGCGGGCAGGCGGCCCATCACCGCGCGGGCGGCGCGGAGGCTGGGGAGGCCGTGTGGGCCGGTGGGGCGGAGGCGGCCCAGGTGAGGCGCCCGGTCGGACCGGGGAGCGCACCGGGCGGGCCGGTCGGCCACCGGGCCTCCGACCGGTCACGGGCCCAATGGCCACTGGACACAGGCCGGATGGCACCGGTGCCAAGTCCGGTCCCGGACCGGGTGGGCCGGTTGCTGATACGTCTCCAACGTATCGATAATTTCTTGTGTTCCATGCCACATTATTGATGTTATCTACATGTTTTATGCACACTTTATGTCATATTCGTGCATTTTCTGGAACTAACCTATTGACAAGATGCCGAAGTGCCGGTTCTCGTTTTCTGCTGTTTTTGGTTTCGAAATCCTAGTAACGAAATATTCTCGGAATCGGACGAAATCAACGCCAAAGTTCCTATTTTCATCGGAAGCATCCAGAACACCCGGGAAGGACCGGAGGGGGCCACGGGGCCACCAAACCCTAGGCTGGCGCGGCCGGAGGGGGCCGCGCCGCCCTATGGTGTGGCCCCCTGTCAGCCCTCTGCGCCGCCTCTTCGCCTATATAAAGCCCCTGGATCAGAAAACCCGATACCAATTGACGAAACCCACGGAAACCTTCCGGAGCCGCCGCCATCGCGAAGCCAAGATGCGGGGGACAGGATCTCTGTTCCGGCACGCTGCCGGAGCGGGGAAGTGCCCCGGAAGGCTTCTCCATCGACACCGCTGCCATCTCCACCGCCATCTTCATCACCGCTGCTGCTCCCATGAGGAGGAGTAGTTCTCCATCGAGGCTCGGGGGCTGTACCGGTAGCTATGTGGTTCATCTCTCTCCTATGTGTGTCAATACAATAATCTCATGAGCTGCCCTACATGATTGAGATTCATATGATGATGCTTGTAATCTAGATGTCATTATGCTAGTCAAGTGGGTTTTACTTATGTGATCTCCGGAGACTCCTCGTCCCACGTGTGTAAAGGTGACGAGTGTGTGCACCGTGTGGGTCTCTTAGGCTAGATTTCACAGAATACTTACTCATTGAATGGCATAGTGAGGTGCTTATTTATATCTCTTTATGATTGCAGCATGTTTGTATCACTACTATCTATGTGCTACTCTAGTGATGTGTTATTAAAATAGTTTATTCCTCCTGCATGTGTGTAAAGGTGACAGTGCGTGCACCGTGCTAGTACTTGGTTTATGCTATGATCATGATCTCTTGTAGATTATGGAGTTAACTATTGCTATGATAATATTGATGTGATCTATTCCTCCTACATATGCATGAAGGTGACGAGTGTGCATGCTATGCTAGTACTTGGTTTAGTAGCGTTGATCTATCTTACACTAAAGGTTACTTAAACATGAGCATTATTGTGGAGCTTGTTAACTCCGGCATTGAGGGTTCGTGTAATCCTACGCAATGTGTTCATCATCCAACAAAAGTGTAGAGTATGCATTTATCTCGTTCTGTTATGTGATCGATGTTGAGAGTGTCCACTAGTGAAAGTCTATTCCCTAGGCCTTGTTCCTAAATACTGCTGAGTTACTACTGCTTGTTTACTACTACTGCGTTACTACTGCTGAGTTACTACTGCTTGTTTACTGTTTTACTGCGTTACTACTGCCGCAATACCACCACCATCAACTACACGCCAAGCACTTTTCTGCCACCGTTGCTACTGCTCATACTTATTTATACCACCTGTATTTCACTATCTCTTCGCCGAACTAGTGCACCTATTTGGTGTGTTGGGGACACAAGAGACTTCTTGCTTTGTGGTTGCAGGGTTGCATGAGAGGGATATCTTTGACCTCTTCCTCCCCGAGTTCGATAAACCTTGGGTATCCACTTAAGGGAAACTTGCTGCTGTTCTACAAACCTCTGCTCTTGGAGGCCCAACACTCGTCTACGGAAAGGAGGGGGAACGTAGACATCAAGCACTTTTACAGGCGCCGTTGCTCGGGGAGGAAAGGTAAAAGGCACTCATACTACGGTCTCGGGTAAAGTATTTTTACGGCGCCGTTGTGTGTGTGCTCAAAGCTATTTCCTTTAGATCCTGCAATTGCATCTTGTTGTTTCTTGTTTACACTAGTTTGGCATAATGGACAACAATGAGCTTCTTGTTCTATTTCCCGATTTAAAACATGGATTGTTTGATGCGAAAATTAAAAAACCTATGAAATCTTCTTTGCATGCTTGGTAGTAATATTAGTATGAACGCTTTGAACACCATAGTTGACAATGATATAGAAAGTTCTAAGCTTGGGGAAGCTGGTTTTCATGATATTTTTAGTCCCCCAAGCATTGAGGAGAAAATTTTCTTTGATGATACTTTGCCTCCTATTTATGATTATAATGATAGTGGTCTTTTGATGCCACTTACTGCTGAGAGTAAATTTTGTTGTGATTATACTATGCCTCCTACACTTGATGAGAATAATAATGATAGCTACTTTGTTGAATTTGCTCCCACTACAACTAATAAAATTGATTATGCCTATGTGGAGAGTAATAATTTTATGCATGAGACTCATGATAAGAATGCTTTATGTGATAGTTATATTGTTGAGTTTGCTCATGTTGCTACTGAAAGTTATTATGAGAGAGGAAAATATGGTTGTAGAAATTTTCATGTTACTAAAATGCCTCTCTATGTGCTGAAATTTTTGATGCTACACTTGTTTTATCTTCCTATGCTTGTTACTTTGCTCTTCATGAACTTGTTTATTTACAAGATTCCTATGCATAGGAAGCATGTTAGACTTAAATGTGTTTTGAATTTGCCTCTTGATGCTCTCTTTTGCTTCAACTACTACTTCTTGCGAGTGCATCATTAAAACTGCTGAGCCCATCTTAACGGCTAAAAAGAAAGAACTTCTTGGGAGATAACCCATGTGTTATTTTGCTACAGTACTTTGTTTTATATTTGTGTCTTGGAAGTTGTTTACTACTGTAGCAACCTGTCCTTATCTTAGTTTTGTGTTTTGTTGTGCCAAGTTAAGCCGTTGATAGAAAAGTAAGTACTAGATTTGGATTACTGCGCAGTTCCAGATTTCTTTGCTGTCACGAATCTGAGCCCACTGCCCTGCAGGAAGCTCAGAAAATTATGCCAATTTACGAGCATGATCCTCAGATATGTACGCAACTTTCATTCAATTTGAGCATTTTCGTTTGAGCAGGTCTGGTGGCCTAATAAAATCCATCTTTACGGACTGTTCTGTTTTGACAGATTCTGCCTTTTATTTCGCATTGCCTCTTTTGCTATGTTGGATGAATTTCTTTGATCCATTAATGTCCAGTAGCTTTATGCAATGTCCAGAAGTGTTAAGAATGATTGTGTCACCTCTGAACATGTTAATTTTTATTGTCCACTAACCCTCTAATGAGTTGTTTCGAGTTTGGTGTGGAGGAAGTTTTCAAGGGTCAAGAGAGGAGGATGATATACTATGATCAAGGAGAGTGAAAGCTCTAAGCTTGGGGATGCCCCGGTGGTTCACCCCTGCATATATCAAGAAGACTCAAGCGTCTAAGCTTGGGGATGCCCAAGGCATCCCCTTCTTCATCGACAACATTATCGGGTTCCTCCCCTGAAACTATATTTTTATTCCATCACATCTTATGTGCTTTTTCTTGGAGCGTCTGTTTGTTTGCTTTTGTTTTTGTTTTTGTTTGAATAAATTGGATTACATCATGCTTGTGTGGGAGAGAGACACGCTCCGCTGGTTCATATGAACGCATGTGTTCTTAGCTCATAATATTCATGGCGAAGTTTCCTCTTCGTTAAATTGTTATATGGTTGGAATTGGAAAATGATACATGTAGTAATTGCTATAATGTCTTGGGTAATGTGATACTTGGCAATTGTTGTGCTCATGTTTAAGCTCTTGCATCATATACTTTGCACCTATTAGTGAAGAATACATAGAGCATGCTAAAATTTGGTTTGCATAATTGGTCTCTCTAAAGTCTAGATAGTTTCTAGTATTGAGTTTGAACAACAAGGAAGACGGTGTAGAGTCTTATAATGCTTTAAATATGTCTTTTATGTGAGTTTTGCTGCACCGGTTCATCCTTGTGTTTGTTTCAAATAAGCCTTGCTAGCCTAAACCTTGTATCGAGAGGGAATACTTCTCATGCATCCAAAATACTTGAGCCAACCACTATGCCATTTGTGTCCACCATACCTACCTACTACATGGTATTTCTCCGCCATTCCAAAGTAAATTGCTTGAGTGCTACCTTTAAACAATTCAAAATTTATTACCTCTTATTTGTGTTAATGTTTTATAGCTCATGAGGAAGTATGTGGTGTTTATCTTTCAATCTTGTTGGGCAACTTTCACCAATGGACTAGTGGCTTCATCCGCTTATCCAATAATTTTGCAAAAAGAGCTGGCAATGGGATTCCCAGTCCCAAATTAACAAACTAAAAATAGACACTCCTCCATGGTATGTGATTGTTGGACGGCACCCGAAGGATTCGGTTAGCCATGGCTTGTGTAAGCAAAGGTTGGGAGGAGTGTCATCATAATAAAACTAAAATAAAAAGGCACTCCTTCATGGTATGAGATTGTTGGCGGGCACCCGAGGATTCGGTTAGCCATGGTTTGTGAAAGAAAGGTTGGAAGGAGTGCCACCCAAAAATAAAATAAAATGGGAGCCGCTCTTTGAAGGTTTGTCTGGCAAGGGGGTTAGAGTACCCGCTACCATTCGTGGACAACAACAAACACCTCTCAAAACTTTACTTTTATGCTCTCTTTATGTTTTCAAAATCAAAGCTCTAGCACAAATATAGCAATCGATGCTTTCCTCTTTGAAGGACCATTCTTTTACTTTTATGTTGAGTCAGTTCACCTACCTCTCTCCACCTCAAGAAGCAAACACTTGTGTGAACTTTGCATTGATTCTTACATACTTGCTTATTGCATTTGTTATATTGCTTTGCATTGACAATTATCCATGAGATATACATGTTATAAGTTGAAAGCAACCGCTGAAACTTAATCTTCTTTTGTGTTGCTTCAATACCTTTACTTTGAATTATTGCTTTATGAGTTAACTCTTATGCAAGACTTATTGATGCTTGTCTTGAAGTGCTATTCATGAAAAGTCTTTGCTATATGATTCACTTGTTTACTCATGTCATATCCATTGTTTTGATCGCTGCATTCACTACATATGCTGTACAAATAGTATGATCAAGGTTATGATGGCATGTCACTCCAGAAATTATCTTTGTTATCGTTTTACCTGCTCGGGACGAGCAGAACTAAGCTTGGGGATGCTGATACGTCTCCAACGTATCGATAATTTCTTGTGTTCCATGCCACATTATTGATGTTATCTACATGTTTTATGCACACTTTATGTCATATTCGTGCATTTTCTGGAACTAACCTATTGACAAGATGCCGAAGTGCCAGTTCCTGTTTTCTGCTGTTTTTGGTTTCAGAAATCCTAGTAACGAAATATTCTCGGAATCGGACGAAATCAACGCCAAAGTTCCTATTTTCATCGGAAGCATCCAGAACACCCGGGAAGGACCAGAGGGGGCCACAGGGCCACCAAACCCTAGCCCGGCGCGGCCAAGGGGGGGGGCGCGCCCCCCTAGGGTGTGGGCCCCTGTCAGCCCTCCTGCGCCGCCTCTTCGCCTATATAAAGCCCCTGGATCAGAAAACCCGATACCAATTGACGAAACCCACAGAAACCTTCCAGAGCCGCCGCCATCGCGAAGCCAAGATCCGGGGACAGGATCTCTGTTCCGGCACGCTGCCGGAGCGGGGAAGTGCCCCGGAAGGCTTCTCCATCGACACCGCTGCCATCTCCACCGCCATCTTCATCACCGCTCGCTGCTCCCATGAGGAGGGAGTAGTTCTCCATCGAGGCTCGGGGCTGTACCGGTAGCTATGTGGTTCATCTCTCTCCTATGTGTGTCAATACAATAATCTCATGAGCTGCCCTACATGATTGAGATTCATATGATGATGCTTGTAATCTAGATGTCATTATGCTAGTCAAGTGGGTTTTACTTATGTGATCTCCGGAGACTCCTCGTCCCACGTGTGTAAAGGTGACAGTGTGTGCACCGTGTGGGTCTCTTAGGCTAGATTTCACAGAATACTTACTCATTGAATGGCATAGTGAGGTGCTTATTTATATCTCTTTATGATTGCAGCATGTTTGTATCACTACTCTAGTGATGTGTTATTAAAATAGTTTATTCCTCCTGCATGTGTGTAAAGGTGACAGTGCGTGCACCGTGCTAGTACTTGGTTTATGCTATGATCATGATCTCTTGTAGATTATGGAGTTAACTATTGCTATGATAATATTGATGTGATCTATTCCTCCTACATATGCATGAAGGTGACGAGTGTGCATGCTATGCTAGTACTTGGTTTAGTAGCGTTGATCTATCTTACACTAAAGGTTACTTAAACATGAGCATTATTGTGGAGCTTGTTAACTCCGGCATTGAGGGTTCGTGTAATCCTACGCAATGTGTTCATCATCCAACAAAAGTGTAGAGTATGCATTTATCTGTTCTGTTATGTGATCGATGTTGAGAGTGTCCACTAGTGAAAGTCTATTCCCTAGGCCTTGTTCCTAAATACTGCTGAGTTACTACTGCTTGTTTACTACTACTGCGTTACTACTGCTGAGTTACTACTGCTTGTTTATCGTTTTACTTGCGTTACTACTTGCCGCAATACCACCACCATCAACTACACGCCAAGCACTTTTCTGCCACCGTTGCTACTGCTCATACTTATTTATACCACCTGTATTTCACTATCTCTTCGCCGAACTAGTGCACCTATTTGGTGTGTTGGGGACACAAGAGACTTCTTGCTTTGTGGTTGCGGGGTTGCATGAGAGGGATATCTTTGACCTCTTCCTCCCTGAGTTCGATAAACCTTGGGTATCCACTTAAGGGAAACTTGCTGCTGTTCTACAAACCTCTGCTCTTGGAGGCCCAACACTGTCTACAGGAAAGGAGGGGGAACGTAGACATCAGTTGCCGGTCCGGTCAGACCGGCCGGTCGGCTGGCCCCTCCTTTTTCTTTTTCCTTTTATTCTTTTTCCTTTTTCCCTTTTCTTTAATAACTATTGCTCCCGAACTCCGAATCGCATGAAACCAATTTTGTTTGGAAGATAACAACAAATGCTATCTTATGGAAAGTGAAAACCCAAGAAACTGTAGGAGGGGATTTTATCATGAATATGAAAGGTAGAACCTTATATCATGAATAACCGATAAAATCACCCAACCTTGAAAACGCAATAGAAGATGCATGTGAACTCCGTTTTCGATGAACTTGGGCTTGTTGTAAAGCTAGCAACAAGCTCAAGAACCTCACACCGAGAAATACCAAGAAGCAATAAGAATATGCAACGCATGCAAGGATTGAGCTCCCTAAGACGATGTGATCAAGTTAACCAACCGAAAGCCCCTCTTGATAGTGCGGCTATCTATCCTATAATCCGGTCTCCCATCAACCACCTCGAGACCGGTAAAAGGAAAAACCTATCAAGGTCATACCTTTGCCTTGCGCATCCCATCACTTGATCAT
>NW_025901200.1:0-43595 GCF_022539505.1 Lolium rigidum
CAAATGGCATAGTGGTTGGCTCAAGTATTTTGGATGCATGAGAAGTATTCCCTCTCGATACAAGGTTTAGGCTAGCAAGGTTATTTGAAACAAACACAAGGATGAACGGTACAGCAAAACTCACATAAAAGACATATGGTAAACATTATAAGACTCCATACCGTCTTCCTTGTTGTTCAAAACTCAATACTAGATGTTATCTAGACTCTAGAGAAACCAAATATGCAAACCAAATTAGCAAGCTCTAAGTATTTCTTCATTAATGGGTGCAAAGTATATGATGCAAGAGCTTAAACATGAGCACAACAATTGCCAAGTATCAAATTATCCAAGACATTTTAGAGTTACTACATGTATCATTTTCCAATTCCAACCATATAACAATTTAACGAAGAAGAACTTCGCCATGAATACTATGAGTAGAGCCTAAGGACATATTTGTCCATATGCAACAGCGGAGCGTGTCTCTCTCCCATAAAGTGAATGCTAGGATCCATTTTATTCAAACAAAACAAAAAACAAAAACAAACCGACGCTCCAAGCAAAGTACATAAGATGTGGCCGAATAAAAATATAGTTTCGGGGAGGAACTGATAATGTTGTCGATGAAGAAGGGGATGCCTTGGGCATCCCCAAGCTTAAACAGCTTGAGTCTTCTTAATATATGCAGGGGTGAACCACAGGGGCATCCCCAAGCTTAGAGCTTTCACTCTCCTTGATCATATTGCATCATACTCCTCTCTTGATCCTTGAAAACTTTCTCCACACCAAACTCGAAACAACTCATTAGAGGGTTAGTGCATAATAAAAATTCACATGTTCAGAGGTGACACAATCATTCTTAACACTTCGGACATTGCATAAAGCTACTTGGACATTAGTGGATCAAAGAAATTCATCCAACATAGCAAAAGAGGCAATGCGAAATAAAAGACGAGAATCTGTCAAAACAGAACAGTCCGTAAAGATGGATTTTATTAGGCCACCAGACTTGCTCAAACGAAAATGCTCAAATTGAATGAAAGTTGCGTACATATCTGAGGATCATGCTCGTAAATTGGCGTAATTTTCTGAGCTACCTACGGGGAGATAGACCCAGATTCGTGACAGCAAAGAAATGCTGGAACTGCGCATGATAATCCAAATCTAGTACTTACTTTTCTATCAAAGACTTTACTTGGCACAACAAAACTCAAAATTAAGATAAGGAGAGGTTGCTACAGTAGTAAACAACTTCCAAGACACAAATATAAAACAAAGTACTGTAGCAAAATAACACATGGGTTATCTCCCAAGAAGTTCTTTCTTTATAGCCATTAAGATGGGCTCGGCGAGTTTTAATGATGCACTCGCAAGAAATAGTATTTGAAGCAAAAGAGAGCATCAAGAGGCAAATTCAAAACACATTTAAGTCTAAAATGCTTCCTATGCATAGGAATCTTGTAAATAAACAAGTTCATGAAGAGCAAAGTAACAAGCATAGGAAGATAAAACAAGTGTAGCTTCAAAAATTTCAGCACATAGAGAGGTGTTTTAGTAACATGGAAATTTCTACAACCATATTTTCCTCTCTCATAATAATTTTCAGTAGCATCATGAGCAAACTCAACAATGTAACTATCACATAAAGCATTCTTATCATGAGTCTCATGCATAAAATTATTACTCTCCATGTAAGCATAATCAATTTTATTAGTTGTAGTGGGAGCAAATTCAACAAAGTGGCTATCATCATATATAGGAGGCATATTGTAATCATAAAAGAAAATTTTCTCCTCAATGCTTGGGGGACTAAAAAGATCATGCTCATCGGAGCCAGCTTCCCCAAGCTTAGAATTTTCCATAGCATTAGCAACAATGGTGTTCAAAGCATCCATAGTAATAACATTCCCATTAGCATGCATATAAAGTTCCATGGGTTTTTTAATTCTCTCTTCAAACACATCATGTCCTAATTCAAGATAAAGTTCATAAAGATCTCTCATATTTTTGTTGTTTTCCATTATGCTTAACTAGTGAAATAAAAACATGCATGATATTAAGTAAAGTAAAACAAGTAACTAATTTTTTGTGTTTTTGATATAGCAAACAAGACAGTAAATAAAGTAAAGCTAGCAACTAATTTTTTTGTGTTTTGATATAATGCAGCAAACAAAGTAGTAAATAAAATAAAGCAAGACAAAAACAAAGTAAAGAGATTGAGAAGTGGAGACTCCCCTTGCGGCGTGTCTTGATCTCCCCGGCAACGGCGCCAGAAAAGAGCTGTTGACGTGGGAGTTGAAAATCTTTGTGGTGTAACTTTTCTTCGATCCCCGGCAACGGCGCCAGAAAAGTAGCTTGATGGCGTGTATTTCACACGTTCGTTGGGAAACCCCAAGAGGAAGGTATGATGCGCACAACAGCAAGTTTTCCCTCGAAAGAAACCAAGGTTTATCGAACCGGGAGGAGCCAAGAAGCACGTTGAAGGTTGATGGCGGTGGGATGTAGTGCGGCGCAACACCGAGAGATTCGGCGCCAACGTGGAACCTGCACAACACAACCAAAGTACTTTGCCCCAACGAAACGGTGAGGTTGTCAATCTCACCAGGCTTGCTGTAACAAAGGATTAACCGTATTGTGTGGAAGATGATTGTTTGCGAGAGAAAATAGTAAAAACAAGTATTGCGGCAGATTTGTATTTCGGTATTAAAGTATGGACCGGGGTCCACGGTTCACTAGAGGTGTCTCTCCCATAAGATAAAAGCATGTTGGGTGAACAAATTACGGTCGGGCAATTGACAAATAGAGAGGGCATAACAATGCACATACATGACATGATAAGTATAGTGAGATTTAATTGGGCATTACGACAAAGTACATAGACCGCCATCCAAGCTGCATCTATGCCTAAAAAGTCCTCCTTCGAGTTATCATCCGAACCCCCTCCGGTATTAAGTTGCTAACAACGGACAATTGCATTAAGTATGGTGCGTAATGTAATCAACAACTACATCCTCGGACATAGCGCCAATGTTTTATCCCTAGTGGCAACGACACAACACAACCTTAGAACTTTCGTCACTTGTCCCGGTGTCAATGCGGGCATGAACCCACTATCGAGCATAAGTACTCCCTCTTGGAGTTAAAAGTAAAAACTTGGCCGGAGCCTCTACTAGAAACGGAGAGCATGCAAGATCATAAACAACACATGTATAATAACTTGATAATTAACATGACATGGTATTCTCTATCCATCGGATCCCGACAAACACAACATATAGAATTACGAGATAGATGATCTTGATCATGTTAGGCAGCTCACAAGATCCAACAATGAAGCACAATGAGGAGAAGACAACCATCTAGCTACTTGCTATGGACCCATAGTCCGAGGGGTGAACTACTCACTCATCACTCCGGAGGCGACCATGGCGGTGTAGAGTCCTCCGGGAGATGAATCCCCTCTCCGGCGGGGTGCGGGAGGAGATCTCGAGGATCCCCCGAGATGGGATCGGCGGCGGCGGCGTCTCTGGAAGGTTTTCCGTATCGTGGTTTTTCGCATCAGGGGTTTCGCGACGGAGGCTTTAAGTAGGCGGAAGGGCAGGTCAAGGGGCGTCACGAGGGGCCCACACTATAGGTCGGCGCGGCCGGGGCTTGGGCCGCGCCGCCTATAGCCTGGCCACCTCGTGGCCCCACTTTGTGTGTTCTTCGGTCTTACGGAAGCTCCGTGGAAAAATAGGGCCACGGGTCTTCGTTTCGTCCAATTCCGAGAATATTTCGTTACTAGGATTTCTAAAACCAAAAACAGCGAGAAAACGAGAAGCGGCACTTCGGCATCTTGTTAATAGGTTAGTTCCAGAAAATGCACGAATATGACATAAAGTGTGCATAAAACATGTAGGTATCATCAATAATATGGCATAGAACATAAGAAATTATCGATACGTCGGAGACGTATCAGTGACTCCGGCTCCTGAGCCTTGATGCTGCTTGGACCCATCGAAGTGCATGACCCATGTCTCTGGTTCCGGCTCCAGACTTGCATCCGGAGCTTCTGTCCAATCTGCAACGAAATCTGCCAGAACCTGGGATTTTACCGCGGTCCTTGGCTTGTAAGCGATGTCGAAGGCGGATAATTCGATGCCCCATTTAGCCGTTCGTCTGTTGCGTCGGCGTTGTTGAGAATTGTTGACAGCGGAGCCTTGCTCACAAGCTATTCTTGGGTGCTCTTGGAAGTAGTGCCTCGGCTTCCGGCTGCCTAGGAACACACCATAAGCTAGCTTCGAAAGTGAGGGTATCTTTGCTTTGACTCCGTCGGCACCTCGCTAATGTAGTAGACGGGTCTGCGTACGTCATATTCATGACCTTCTTCCTTTCGCTCCACCACGATGACGAGGCTGACGACTTTGTTGGTAGCCGCCAGATAAAGGAGCATTGGCTCTGACTCTGCTGGGGCTGCCAAGATAGGTGGGAAGGTAAGTATTTCCTTCAACCCTCGAAGAGCTGCGTCGGCTGCGTCGTCCCAGACAAATTTGTCTGTTTTCTTCAGCAGCTTGTACAGAGGTAGTGCCTTCTCGCCAAGACGGCTAACAAACCTGCTGATTGCTGCGACGCAACCAGTTAGTCGTTGCACATCTTTGAGACAAGTTGGCCGTTTGATACACAGGATTGCCTTGATCTTCTCCGGGTTCACCTCAATGCCTGCGTGAGAGACTATGAAGCCAAGGAGTTTTCCGGTGGCACGCCAAAGACGCACTTCGGCGGATTCAACATCATCTTGTACCTGCGGAGGTTGTCGAAGGTTTACGTGAGGTCGTTGATCAAGTCGGATCCTTTCCGGGTCATGACCGCGATGTCGTCGACGTAAGCGTGCACGTTCGGCCAATTTGGTCCTTCGGGCACCGCTGCATCGTACGTTGGTAAGTAGCACCTGCATTTTTCAAACCAAAAGGCATAGTAACATAGCGGTAAGTACCAAACGGGGTTATGAATGAAGTTGCCTTTTGGTCGGATTCCTTCATCCGGATACGATGATACCGGAATATGCATCAAGAAAACACGAAGTTCCGCCCCGCCGTCGAATCAATGACTTGGTCAATGCGCGGCAAGGGAACGGATCCTTCGGGCAATGTTTGTTCAAGCCGAGTAATCGATGCACATTCTTAGTATTTCGGTGTTCTTTTTGGGTACAAGGACGGGATTCGCGACCCAATCGGTGTGGATAACTTCTATTACAAAACATGCTTCTAGTAACTTTGCTAGTTCCATTCCTATGGCGCGGCGCTTCTTGTCTCCAAAGCGTCGCATAGCTTGCTTCACCGGTTTAGCCCCGGATTTATGTTGAGGTAGTGCTCGGCGAGTTCCCTAGGTACTCCGGACATGTCGAGAAGGTTGCCATGCGAAGATATCCATGTTAGCGCGGAGGAACTCGACGAGCGCGCTTTCCTATTTGGGGTCCATGTTGGCTCCGGTCGAAACCTGCTTGGAAGAGTCTCCTGGAATGAGGTCATGCTTCTTGGTTTCTATCGCGGGCTTGAAGGAGGTTTTACGCTCGGAGATCTGCTTCTTGGTGGTCTGCATCTCGGTCGGATCCACCGCGGCTGCTGCAGCCTTTCGGCTCTTCTCCGGATATTACGGACTGCGAAGGCGGCTTCGCCTAACTCGCACTCATGAGCCTTTTTGTAGTCTCCGGATACGGTAATCATACCTTTAGGACCCGGAATCTTGAGCTTGTTGTAGATGTAGCACGCTCTTGCGTGGAACTTGTGGTAGGTGGGCCTGCCGAAGATGACGTGGTAGGAGCTCTTGAAGGGCACAACTTCAAACGTGATCTTCTCTTCGCGGAAATTATGAACATCGCCGAAAGCCACGGGAAGTGTGATGCTGCCGAGGGAATTCGCCTTCTTACCCGGAACCACGCCGTGGAACTCAGTGTTGCTGTGTTTGAGCTGTTCCTTGGTGAGGTTCATCCGCTCCGAGTCTCCGGGTACATGATGTTCAAGGCTGGCTCCGCCATCCATGAGGCACTTGGAGAAATCATACCCGTCTATGCGGGGACTTACAACCAAGGCGTAGTATTCTTTTGGCACAATGGCGGGATGATCCTCCCTGTCAAATGTGCACGGAACTTCCGACCACGACATCTTGCGGCACGGCCCGGAAGCTGTGGCGTTCGGGATCCGGGTAGCTGACTTTGTAGCGCGGACTGTTGGGGTTCCGAGGAAGGTGTGGTAAGCCCCACGCTCTTTTTCTCGAAGGGGTTGGATTTACTGCGGATCCGGCTTTGGGATCCGGCGAGTTATCATCCTCGTCCATCGCCTCGGAACTGTCCTCCTCCTTGTCCTTGTTCTTGCCCTTGCCTCCTTTGCCGCGTGGGCGGTGCTTCGGGCTCGCTTGTATCCTGCCTCGGGTCGTTCTTTAGGTCGTTGACCCACTTGCAGTTGCGGTTGGTGTGAGTGGACTTCCCTGTAGCCGGATCCAAGTGGGCCAGGCAGGGCATGTCTCTATACTCCTCGTAAGTTTGCGGGGCGCGGGATCCGCCAGCAGTGATCTCAGTGCCATGCTGCTGACCCCTGCCGGCTCCGCCTCCACGTCCGCGTCCTCTTCCGCCTCCTGAACCTCCGCGTTGGAACGCCATGGCGACCATGTCGGATCCGCCACTCTTCTGGTCATCAGGGTTTTTGCGTTTGTGGCCGCTGTTGTTACCGTTATCACGGTTCTTCTTTTGTTGGTGCAGGGGAATTGCTGTGGATGCGATATCACCGCCTGCGTCGTCATCGGCGGCAGTGTGGTCACTGGCAATGGAGATCATCTCGTCCAAAGTCAGTTTGTTTGCGTTAGCCAAACATGTAAGCTTATGCCTCAGCAATCCTCCTCTCTGCAGCCCACCAATGAAGGCGTACATGGCAGTGGTGTGGTCGACGTTTTCGCACTCGTTCCTGCATGCCAACCATCGTGTGAGGAAGTTTCTTGAAGATTCTCCCTTCTTCTGGATACAAGCTTGTAAGTCGCTTGCCGTGGCAGGTCTTTTGTAGGTGCCCCTGAAGTGTTTCTCGAAAGCGGTCTTCGGGTCAAACCGGCAAAAGATGGAGTTTTTCTCGAGGTCAGCGAGCCGGATCCGGGCTGGACCTACAAGGTACAAGCTGGAGCATGCGGCGAGCGATATTAGGGGTTCCTCCGGCGAAGGTTCTTGCATTGTAGTAATCCTCAATCCAGGTATCCGGCCTTTCGGTGCCATCATAATGCTTCGAGGTTTCCGGGTAGCTTGAGGGAGCTCCTTGGCTTTGGTTCCTCTCGAATCATCCTGCCAAAGCACTTCGGTCCGATGTAGTCGGTTCTGTATTCGTTGAGGCGTTCCCGCGCGTCGCGCGAACCGTGACGGGGGGACTGTGAGCGAGAGCGAGATCGCCGGCCACCGCCTCCGCCTCCACCTCCGCCGCCACCGCTAGGTGGTGGTGAGGGAGACCTGCGAGGGGGCCGATCCGACCTCTTGCTTCCGCCTCCAGATTCTCCCCTGTGCTGGCTCCGGCTCCTGTGGCTGCCTTCGCCGTGGCGCTGGCTGCCCTGGTCGTTCCGGCTCCGGCGAGGTTCCGGGTCGCGCTCCTCATTCCGGCTCCTCCTGGGCTCGGGCTCACGATCGTTGTTCTGATTCCGGCGAGGTTCCGGCGTGCGCTCCCTGTTCCGGTTTCCGGAGGGCAGCACGTTGTCGCGGATAACAATTCCACCATGCCCTTGAGGCCTGGTGTTTCCGGCTGGACTACGGCGGCTAGGGGGACGCGGGTAACCATTAGGCGGAGGAGAGGGGTTGCGGTACTTGTCTCGTCCAGAGTACATTGGATCCTTTCCCTTTCTCGGATCTGACGGTGGCGTCTTTGATGGTACGGGGATCGGATTTGGGTGTTCCCTGGTTTTCCTTCTCGTCCGAGGATCCGGTTCGCGATTCGTCATCTCGATGGCGGTTGTTGTGGGCGTCCTTCTGCGCAGTGGAGACGCAATGCTCCGGGTTAGATTCCAACTTGCGCGAAGTGTCTGCCTTGCTCTGTTGTTTAACCGCTGAAGCGACGAGCGTGCGCAAGTAGTTGATGTCGATCTCCTCGTCACTTTTCTTCAAAATTTCTGCAGCTTTCGTCATATTGTCTTTTGGGGTTGCAAGCGGCTGTTGCTCTGTTGGAGTTGCGAAAGTGATCTTACGGGGAGCTATCATCTCACGCCGGACCTTTTCGACCTCCTGGTGAGCTTCAACGATCTTGTCTTCCCAATGTTTTCGGAGTTCCTTGACTTTCGCCAGTCCTTCGTCCACCTCCTGCTCACGCTGGATGAAGTCTTCCACAAAAACTGCGGCGTGCTTCCTTTCCTCTAGCATAGCGGCTGCGGTGTTCTTGAACTTCTTGGCTGTAGCCAGTAGCTCCACTCTCTTGGCTTCCAAAGCTTCTATGTCTTCAGGAGTGATGGGTTTGTTAAGGATATCCGAGCGATAAACTGCATCCATGCCTGCTTGCGCGACCATCTCTTCAGGCGACAGGAGGCTCTCCGAGGAGGAATCCTTGCGGGGCCGTTCCCGCGACATTGGAGATCCGTGATGGGATGGCTGGGGGTCGGATTGGGTGCCTGCCTCTTCTGATCCGTTTTCTCCCAGTGCCGCAACCGTTGCAAGTACCTGCTTTGGTTGGGCGGAATCGACTTCAGGCTGTTCACCGAGTCCATATTCCCTCAGCTTGCGGTCGTACTCTTCAGTGTCCATGGATTGGGTGTCTCCGGAAATTGGGCTTAGGTTTCCCAAAATTGACTCTTCGCGCGGAGTTCCGCTTTCTCCGACAGACCTCTTGCGATCCGGAGCAGCGTTGTTTTCCGGGGCCACGACCTGCTCGGGACCAGCTCCGGCTTCATGAGGGGCGGTTCCGGCGGTATGGGCCAAGAAGTGCACAAAGTGACACCTTTGCTTTTCTAACACCTGGGAGACCCAGGCGGATCTGCATTGGTCTTCCACCGTTGTTTCCTGCTCATGGGCGGATTGGGTGGGCTTTGATTTTTTCAGATCCAAGGCGGAATCTTCGCTAGGAAGCTCCTGCGTCTCAGATCGGATCTTCGCGACTGCGTCCTGCTCAACGGCGGTCGCGTCAGCGCTACTTACCAGTGGGTTTCCGTCGAAATCGACGGTTTCCCCGATGAAGATGTGTATGCCGCCAACTGGGACGATGGAGAGCTTGACGGGGTCGGTTTTAGCCGGAATCCAACACTCATCCGGAGGGACGATCGGCAGATTTCCGGCGTAAAGGACACGCCCCACGGCGATGGTGTCGTCGTAGCTTCCCATGGCGGAACCCTCCCGGTTCCGGCCTCCGGACGCCCGCGAGCCCCACGGTGGGCGCCAAGCGCCGTTGCCTAATCGACGGTACCTCGGAGGAGGGATCCTCACGAGGGGAGAAGGAGTAGGGGCCATAGGGCGGAGTGCACACGGGACGGTGGTACGCGAGTTACCCGGCTTCGGAACACCCGCACGATGACGGGGCCTACTGCTGCTTGTCTGGAATTATCTGGGCGCTTTCGCGTTGTTACAATGAGTTGTGGTTGTGCCTCTAGGGCTCCCCGGATCCGGCTTAGAAAGGCGCACGGATCTAGGGTTTACATGGAGAGTTCTAGCCGGATTACAGACAGCCTAGCTACGGTACAATATCTTGCCGTACACGTCACGGATCCGCCTTCCATATACATCGTACTGGATCCGGGTTCCTCATGGGCCTCCATGGATCCGGGTTACTCCTAATGTCGGTACGGATCAGGCTTACTGATCCTGGGCCGGACTTCTTCCTTCATGATCAACAGCAACTGGGCCGCCCGATGGGCCGCATGCCTCATCACCGTCTTTGGGCCACCCGGGCTTGCCGGATCTAGGCACTGTCGATGGTACACCCATGAAGTATACCCACAACAATTTCCTTTGTAGGATTTCTGAAACCAAAAACAGCAGAAAACAGCAACTGGCTCTTCGGCATCTCGTCAATAGGTTAGTGCCGGAAAATGCATAATAATGACATATAATGTGTGTAAAACATGTGAGTATCATCATAAAAGTAGCATGGAACATAAGAAATTATAGATACGTTTGAGACGTATCAGCCATCATGACTAAAATAGGCTTCCACCGCACATGGGTTGAGATGATTATGAGGATGGTGACCACGGTTTCATTCTCAGTGATGTTGAATGGGGAGCGTCTGGAGGAATTCAAACCCTCGAGGGGCATCCGCCAAGGGGATCCAATATCACCATACTTGTTTTTGATAGCAGCAGAGGGCCTCTCGTGCCTCCTTAAAGTTAGAAGTGAATCATCTGAGCTCGAGGGTTTAAAGGTGGCTCCTACTGCTCCAGCAGTGAACCATCTTCTTTTCGCCGATGATAGCCTGCTGTTTGTCAAAGCGAGTGGGGAGAGTGCTCGGAACGCCCGGGACACTTTGGATGCTTACTGTCGTGCCTCGGGACAACGCATAAATCTGGACAAATCATCCATTTTCTTTAGCAAACGGTGCCCAGAGATGGTGAAGCAACAAATGAAGCATATACTAAATGTGCAATGTGAATCTCTTAGAGACAAGTATTTGGGCCTGCCTTCTGATGTCGGGAAATCAACAAATGGTGCTTTTAAGTACTTGAAGGATCGGATCTGGAAGCGTGTCCAAGGTTGGTTAGAACAATGCCTTTCAGTGGGTGGGAAAGATGTGTTGATAAAATCAGTGGCGCAGGCTATACCCACCTTTTCTATGTCATGTTTTAAGCTGCCCCGGGGTTTATGCCAGCATATAAACTCTTTAATCAGGAATTTCTGGTGGGGTTCGAAGGAAGGCAAGAGAAAGACTGCTGGCGCAGAGTTGACGTGGGAGTTAGAGATCTCTGTGGTGTAACTTTTCTTCAGGTCCCCGGCAATGGCGCCAGAAATTTGCTTGATGCGTGTAGTTGACACGTCCGTTGGGAACCCAAGAGGAAGGTGTGATGCGCACAGCGGCAAGTTTCCCTCAGTAAGAAACCAAGGTTTAATCGAACCAGTAGGAGTCAAGAAGCACGTTGAAGGTTGATGGCGGCGGGATGTAGTGCGGCGCAACACCGAGAGATTCGGCGCCAACGTGGAACCTGCACAACACAACCAAAGTACTTTGCCCCAACGAAACGAGTGAGGTTGTCAATCTCACCGGCTTGCTCGTAACAAAGGATTAACCGTATTGCGTGGAAGATGATTGTTTGCAGAAAACAGTAAAACAAGTATTGCAGTAGATTGTATGCGATGTAAAGAATAGGACCGGGGTCCACCGTTCACTAGAGGTGTCTCTCCCATAAGATAAAAGCATGTTGGGTGAACAAATTACAGTCGGGCAATTGAGAAATAGAGAGGGCATAACAATGCACATACATGATATGATAAATATAGTGAGATTTAATTGGGCATTACGACAAAGTACATAGACCGCTATCCGAGCATGCATCTATGCCTAAAAAGTCCACCTTCGAGGTTATCATCCGAACCCCTTCCGGTATTAAGTTGCAAAACAACGGACAATTGCATTAAGTATGGTGCGTAATGTAATCAATAACTACATCCTTAGACATAGCATCAATGTTTTATCCCTAGTGGCAACAGCACATCCACAACCTTAGAACTTTACGTCACTTGTCCCAGATTTAATGGAGGCATGAACCCACTATCGAGCATAAATACTCCCTCTTGGAGTTAAGAGCAAAAACTTGGCCGAGCCTCTACTAATAACGGAGAGCATGCAAGATCATAAACAACACATAGGTAATAACTTGATAATTAACATAACATAGTATTCTCTATCCATCGGATCCCGACAAACACAACATATAGTATTACGGATAGATGATCTTGATCATGTTAGGCAGCTCACAAGATCCAACAATGAAGCACAATGAGGAGAAGACAACCATCTAGCTACTGCTATGGACCCATAGTCCAGGGGTGAACTACTCACTCATCACTCCGGAGGCGACCATGGCGGTGAAGAGTCCTCCGGGAGATGAATCCCCTCTCCGGCAGGGTGTCGGAGGAGATCTCCAGAATCCCCCGAGATGGGATTGGCGGCGGCGGCGTCTCAGTAAGGTTTTCCGTATCGTGGCTCTCGGTACTGGGGGTTTCGCGACGGAGGCTATTTGTAGGCGGAAGGGCAGGTAAAGAGGCGGCACGAGGGGCCCACACCATAGGTCGGCGCGGCCGGGGCCCGGGCCGCGCCGCCCGGTGTTTCGCCACCTCGTGGCCCCACTTCGACTCTCCTTCGGTCTTGCGGAAGCTTCGTGGCAAAATAGGACCACAGGCGTTGATTTCGTCCAATTCCGAGAATATTTCTTTACTAGGATTTACGAAACCAAAAACAGCGAGAAAACAACAAGCGGCTCTTCGGCATCTTGTTAATAGGTTAGTTTCAGAAAATGCACGAATATGACATAAAGTGTGCATAAAACATGTAGATATCATCAATAATGTGGCATGGAACATAAGAAATTATCGATACTCGGAGACGTATCAAAGACATGCTGGGTTTCATGGGATAATATGACAAAGCCAAAATTCCTGGGTGGATTAGGCTTCCGAGATATTGAGCTCTTCAATTTAGCTCTCCTTGCTAGACAAGGATGGCGCATTATTCAGAATCCGGACACTTTGAGTGCAAGAATTCTGAAATCAATTTACTTCCCCAACACGGACTTTCTGCATGCGGAGCTGGGGTCTCACCCCTCGCAAATATGGCGTGCGATCATGGAGGGAAGGGAGGTGTTGGCTCAAGGCCTTATTCAGAGGATTGGCTCGGGGGCAAACACAAATGCATGGAATGACAATTGGCTTCCGAGAGATGGGGCTTTGCGACCTATTGCATTCCTCAAAGAGGATCCACCTCAGTTGGTATCGGAATTCATTGATTCATCAACCAGACAATGGGATCTGGAGAGGCTGTGCGAGTTCTTTACTCCGATGGATATACAGATTATCCAGGACATTCCAATAAGTACAAGGATACAAACAGACTTTTGGTCGTGGCATTATGACTGTAAAGGCATATTCAGTGTCCGGTCTGCCTACCGGATGTTGGCGACCACAAAGGTAAGAAGGGAGGCCTGGCTTGCGGGGACAGTGACAAGTTCTGACCACCGGGGGAGAGAGAAGAGCTGGACTCGGCTATGGCAGGTTCAGGTGCCGGCAAAACTGAAGAATTTCTTGTGGCGGCTGGCCCAGCACTCGTTACCGACGATGGATGTATTACACCACAGGCATATATCTACGACTCGGGTATGTGGCATCTGTGGGAAGGATGATTCTTGGCGACACTCGCTGCTTGACTGTGCGATGGCGAGGAGTGTTTGGACACTATCATGTGAAGAAATGGTCGAACATATGTGTCAGGCGCAAGAACCAGAGGCACGGAATTGGCTGTTCACTATGATCGATACGCTGCCGCATGACCAGCTAGTTCGTATGGTTGTTACCGCTTGGGCGATATGGCACGCTCGTCGGAAGGCAATTCATGAGGATCTCTTTCAAAGCCCTTTGAGCACTCATCACTTTGTTGAGAGTTTTCTGAGAGACTTACAGCAGTCTAGTAAGAGCAATACAGTGGACAAACAAGCTCCAGGGAGGTCACCGTCGCATCCGCGATGGGTCAAGCCACCAAGCGGCGTGACGAAGCTGAATGTGGACGCAGGGCTTGCGAAGACTAGGAGGGCGGGAGCGGTGGCAGCCGTTGCACGCTCGGATGAAGGGGTCTTTCTGGGGGGCCTCCGCGGTGGTGTTTCATGCGATCACGGACCCTGAAACGCTAGAAGCAATGGCAGTGAGGGAGGGCCTGAACCTTGCTCTTGATCTCGATATGTCCATGATACGAGTGGCAAGCGATTGCTCCTCGGTTGTAGTGGCACTACAGGAAGTCAATCTGGGCAAGTACAGTCATGTCTTGCAGGAGATCAAGGCTGTGGTGACGGACTTGTCGTAGGTGGCTTACATGCATGAAAATCGTCGCTCGAATAAAGAGCCACATGATTGGGCTCAGTTTGTTTCTTCGTTACCAGTAGGTTGATATAGCTGGCTTGTTAACCCGCCTGAAGGCGTTTGTATTCCACACATTATAAGTTAATAAAGAGGTGGGATTGCTGTTCTCAAAAAAAAAAAATCTGTGCGGTATAAAAATGTGGCGAGCCGCGAGCGGGTTCGTCAGTCGGCATCCGCTGCAATGCTGCAGGTATCCGCAGTGTCCGGTCGACCACAGTTTGCGCTCCAATTTCCAAAGACGCGACGGTAGAGGCGAGCACGGGAAGACTCTGCAAATTGTTGCGGTCGAAAGGTAACACACTCCTCAGTCAGCTGATGCAACCACGCAGCTCAGACGTAGTCCTAATCAATATCGTCACATACGTAATGGCTCAAAATACAAAGTACCTTCTTCTTAGGTACAACATTTGTACGGTCAGGACACTGGTCATTATTTTCCTCCGAGCCTTTTTGTTTTTGAGATGTTCCTCCGAGGCTTTGTTCGTTACTAGTATGATGTACTTTTGGGATTTGTGAGTATTATCCCACTAAAACCCTAAATCAATCTTTATTTCTAAAATTATGTTTGTGAGGCGCCAAGGTTGTGTTTGGTAGCAAAGTATTTTTAAATTATTTCATCAGTAGTATAGTTCTAAAATACCACATTTTAAATATTGTCTTATTAATACTATAATATTTTTCAAAACATGCTATTTTTGAATTGAAAACTACCTCGGAGCTCTTCTCTGAAACTGAAGTATTGCAAACTAAGATACTATAGTTTTGTAATATTTTAGTTTTCAATACACTAAATGACAAACAAGGTCGAAACTTTCTCCCCCCTCCCTGTAGCATGGCTTGCCCCGGGCCAAATCGTCTTATGCCGGCGAAAAAGCGGAGTGTCTGGCAACTAATCTTGCGATTGCACCCTGGGGCGTGTTTGGTAGTATGGCCTTGACTTGGCTCGCATCGATCCAACAATTTTTGGCTCGTTTGGTTGCCTGTGTTCAGTCGCGTTGTTGCATGGACCGGTTCTCAAAGCACCCTTGGGCCAGACTCTGAAGGAACGTCTAGTTTGACAGTTTCCAGCAATCAGGCAAATCTCGTATGCAGCTGATGAAAAAGCGAATCTTTAGCGCACGCGCGAAGACGAGGATGGAGATGACGGGAGCTGTGGCGTGCATCGACGAAAAGCGAAAAGGGGGCGAGAAGGATGTTGTCACCTCTCGTTGCGCCCCATCGCCTATTTCTACCCCCTCCTCAACTCTCCCCCCAAATTTCGAGCTCCTCCTCCCGTCGGCAAGCAGGTAAGAGTCGTACACATCTTCGGTCGGCGATGGTGGCAGCGACGGCGGCGTCGACTGCATCTGGGCGGCTTCATCTTCTTCCTGGTGCAGCACTTGTTCATCTCCCGTGATGACTGTAAGGATTCCCTTACCCCGGTACATCGGTTATGTTTAGATCTAGGTTAGGAGTTATCAAATCTTGGGGTCTGGTCTTGTAGCAGGGGTTCATGATCTTGCTAGGGTGCCATATTTTCGGTTCCTTGTTTGTCCCAGATGTGCCGACCTACCACGATCTTGCTAGGGTTTATGTTATTCACAGTTGCAATGAATTGCATGTCTGATTTAGGATGATGTTGGTATGGTTTGTGTTGTCCACTTTAGGCATGTCATTCTTCCCAAGTAGATTCTCATTATATGTACTACGATATGTGTAGAACTCCTTCTGCGATGACTTTAGCTAGACACTTGTCTGCGTTGGGGAACCTCATATCCCTTCGCATGTTCCCGATTCACAGTCCCTCTTTGAGTCCAAGGTGGCGGTCACCCCTCCGCCGGCCATCAATGGACATGTGGTTGACCTGGTGGCTCAGGTAGCGGCAGAGGTCACGGCGAGGTTGGCTGCCACAAAAAAGAGCAAGAAACGCAGGGACGCGGGACAAGGCCTCACAGAAGGGCAATGCCGCTTCCATTCATGTCCAGCTTCGCTGTTGGAGAACATGTGCAGCTTGATCAAGACCGGAGTGAGAACATACAAGGAATTCAAGGAGGTCCATCTCACTGCTGTGGTCAAGGCCCTGTTCGAACACTGTGGTGTCTCCATGTGCTCCACTCAGGTGTACAACCACATGAGGAAGTGGAGGCATAGATGACTCACCATTACTAGGCTCCACGATCTTAACAGGGCTTAGTGGTGCGAGGATACCAAATGCATCATCATTGAGGGCGAGCACTACTGCAGGCACGTCGCGATGAGCACAGTCTTTGCACCTCACTAACTCTTTCCATCATCGAACGATCACAACTAACATCATTGTCCCTTTATATCGCAGGATCATCTAAAGGACACCGAGTACCTCAATGTGCCCATTGCAAACTAAAATGAGATGCACACCATCTTCTTTTTCGGTCTCGCCACCGGCAAGTACGCCATGGAATCCAGCCATAGAATCCAGTTAGCCCTAGGCTCAGCTGCAGCTAATCCTTTACCTGATAATGCTGAAACCAGAAGTTCGACACGGTTATCTAAATGGGCCACCTGAGAAGCTGCCGACGCGCCTGACAAGATTTTTTAAATATAAAACGAAAACAGTTAACTGAAGACTAAGTTAGTGTTGAAGTAGGCAAATGTAATCGGAGAGGCCCTGACCGCCTCTCGTGTCTGGTGTCTGGACTCTAGACTCGCCTGCTCCCGGTAAGAGCAAGTTTAATAGTATAGCCAGCTGCTGGCTATAAGCCATGTGCCATGTCATTTGTAGCTAACATAGAGCCAATATGTATAATAGTGAGCTATAATCATGTACTACTTTATCAATGGATGGCCCACATTTCACTCTCATGAAGTCTTGCAGGAGCAGCGTCTTCAGGCGAGCACTGCGTGAGAGCCGCTCTCTTCTCTCTCCTCATCTTTCTCCTACAACTAAGCATGAATATATTATTTTAACTCTTATAGCCAGCTGATTAGGACTTATTATACTTGCTCTAACGGGAAGCCGACCCTGATTTGGCGCGATAAAAGCAAAAGAAAAAAGCGGTCTGGCAGCGCCGAGAAGAGAAACCATCCCGTCCGCGACGTGGCGGCCAACATGCAGCACCCGCCTCCGCGCAGCTCCACGTACCCGACCCCGCCCCCACGTACACCCGCTCGCCGCCAAAACCACCCCACGCTATCTTAACCCGATAGCTCCGCAACCAACAGCTGCCGGATACCGCCCCCGCCACCGCGGCCCGCCGCGCCACCTATAAAAGCCCCGCGCCACGCCCGCTCGCTCCTCAAAGCAGCGTCGCCGCCGCCGGTTACTGTCACTCCTCTCAACCTCTCTCTCTCTCCACTCGGCCATGGCGAGCCACGCCCACGAGCACGGCCTCTACCTCGACCCGGCCGCGCTGGCCTACTCCTGGGCCGAGCCGGACAACATCCCGCCGCAGCTCCTCGTGGCCCTCGGCGAGTACCTCTCCTGCTCCTCCCCCTCCGCCGACGCCGACCCCGAGTCCGAGGCGGACGACGACGACTTCATGATGTACGAGTTCAAGGTGCGGCGCTGCGCGCGCGCGCGGAGCCACGACTGGACCGCCTGCCCCTACGCGCACCCGGGGGAGGCGGCGCGGCGCCGGGACCCGCGCCGCGTCGCCTACTCCGGGGACCCCTGCCCGGACTTCCGCCGCAGGCCCGGCGGCGCCGCGTGCCCGCGCGGGGCCGCATGCCCGCTCGCGCACGGCACCTTCGAGCTCTGGCTCCACCCGTCCCGCTACCGCACCCGCCCCTGCCGCGCGGGGCCCGCATGCCGCCGCCGCGTCTGCTTCTTCGCGCACGCCGCCGACGAGCTCCGCGGCTGCAAGGGCGGGGCCGCCGGGGAGTACTCCTCGCCGCTCGCGCTCTCGCCCAAGTCCACCCTCACCTCGCTCTGGGAGTCGCCCCCCGTGTCGCCGGTTGAGGGCAGGGTCGTCAGGTGGGTGGACGAGGACGACGCCGACGCCGAGGTCGAGGAGCTCATGCTCGCCATGCGTCACCTCAGCTTCGCAAAGCCCAAGCCGTTTTCTTCTGCCGGAACGCAGCAGGTGCTGCCGCCGGTGACGGAGGATGACGGGCCAGACCTCGGCTGGGTGTCCGAGCTGGTCATGTGACTGGGGGCAAGAGATCCGTCAGTTCATCACCTCCCAAGATTGCCAGGCGCCTCGCTCAAGACAGCTTTATTAAGCTACTAGCTTATTATTAATTCTATCATTTCCGGACTGCATCATTCTTCTGTACATAAACAAATGCCTAGTATGGTGCAAGCTGAATACAGCAAATTTGTAATCTAGCCTTTTTTCCGAGACCATAAGTGGTTTCGGATTGTTAATTAACTAGTGTAAAAAACGAGTGTAATGGCTCGTCCCTGTTTCGTGATTTATATCATTTGATGTACCTATTGCCAAATGCGGCATTTATCTAATAATAATGTCTTAGTTCCAAATGAACTGATCGCTGCTTCGGTTGTATACCCCCTCCTCAAGTAAATGTAGTTAGGACATGTCTTTAAGTTAAATTTTATAAAAATTGACCATTTTTCAGAAAAATGTTTTAGCATTTATGACACTAAAACTAACATTGTTAGATCATATGACATGTAGCTCAATAATATAGCAATTTGATGTCACATACATTTCTATATTTTTATGAAAAATAGTTAAATTTGAAAAATATTTATTTTTAAAAATAAAAACGTACACTTATTCGTGAATGGAGGCAGTGCGGGGGCGTATCAGGTGAAAACCTCTACATCCTGAAAATCTGAAAATTTTCGATCAGGACTGTTGGATCATGTACCAGCGTTTCAGATTTCGTGTTGGCCTTGGCACAGTCATTTTACAGGAAAGCGTCCGCACCAGAAGTTGAGAATGTGCAGTAAGGCCCTTCACAAAATGTTCGCCCTATAAAAGCAGGCCTGCTAGTACAGGAAGACTCCTGTTCCTGGACCTTTTCTGTTCTTCCTGTGCCACTTAATTTACTCCCTCTTGTGCCAGAAAATTGAGTAAAAATAGTTTGTGTGCTTGCATGATAAAAATTTACTTCAGCTACAGTACATAACCACTTTAGCTAGCTAGCACTAATTTTGCTGGCCCCTGCTTGATGCAAATGGAACCCCTGCTTCCTCTAGGCAGGAGGCGGCGGCGTCGTGGACCAAGTGCGCTCGGGCAGCACAAGAACGAATCGTTGAAAGGCTTCGAGCTGCGTGCGAGCAAGGATGTAGCTGGGAGGTGGCGTGTTGGACTTGGACTAAGCTGGCCGGGGCGCCGTAGCCATGGAGCCTGCTCGATCTCCGATGGGGAATGGGAGCAAAGAGATGGAGAAGAAAGGGATTTCGTGGTGCTGCTGTACCAGGCACAAGGGGACAAGGATAGAATAGGCATGTGATAGATGTCTACGGGGGTTTCTACAAACTGCATGGTGGTGGAATAGGACACAAGATCTGACCGTTTGCAGCGAATCTGACGGCACGGACGGAAATTTGCAGATTTGCAGGATGTAGTCCATTTTCAGGTGATACGTTCCCGAGGCAGTGTGTCTAGACGGACTTTAGAGCATCTCTAACTTATTCGGGGACGGAAAGAGTATTGTGTCTAGACGGGCTTTAGACCATCTCTAACTAGGGATGGCAATGGGGCCCGTTCCTCGTAAATCTGTGGGAAATTCATCTATTAGGAGGTGGGTATCGACAACTTTTATTCCCATAAGCTAAAATGGGGATGGGGATTAAAAGGTCTCCCCATCCCCGCTCCCCGCTAACTCGTTATCATTTTATATACATGTAAGTTGATATATTTTTATATGAATGTCTGATGTAGTATATTTTAATATTATTAAATATATGATACTAATATGTTGTTATTTTATCTCATATATATTACAAAGTTGCTTATTTCTATGTGCAAAATATATAAGATCATAAAATTACGAGAAGACATTTAAATTTTACTTTTTAATGGGGAACCCGATCCTTGCCCCGAACCCGGTGAGGATGGGGATGTGAAAAACGTCTCCCCAATTACTAAATGGGGATGAGGATGAGATGGCACTCCCCGGTGGGGAGCGGAGCAGACCCGTTGTCATCCCTATCTCTTACCAAGCTCCTCTAAACTTATAACAGGCTTACTACCTCTGTTTTAATAAACAAGCTTGTTACTATTTTTACAAATTTAAGCTAAGTAAAGTTTGACTAAATTTTTTAAAATAGCTAGGAACCATGATATTATATAGATATTATATAAAAGTATATTTCATGATATATCTAATGACATTGATTTTAGATAATATATATTAATAATTAAAAAAACAAAGTTTGACATTCTAAAAAAATACGAATAGTTCGTTAATATATATTATCAAAAGTTTGACTTTCTAGTACTCCTCTAAACTTTAACAGTTTCTAGCAGATCTCTTATACTTAACTTTCAAAAATCTATAGTTACATACATTTCAGGGAAATGAGATGTATAGCAGGCGTTCCTTAAACGGAGCTCCCGGGGTGTTGGCGTGGCATCAAGTGGCTTAGTGCAGCGGTGCGAGGTCGGTATGCATCGGGGGCATGAAGGCAAATGTGCTACGGGGAAGAAAATTGAGTCAAGGTTTTTTGCTTGGGCAAGTTTAGGGCTCCTTTGATTCATAGTATTTGTAAAGGAATTATGTACGATTTAGATCCTATGAAAAAAAAGTATACAAATTGTTTGATTCATAGGAGCACGTGTCCTATAGGGAACTAACCTTATATGAATCTTGTAGTACAAATCCTATAGGAAAAGAACATTAGGTCGTACCACATAGAAAAATTCCTTCGCTACAATAAAAAACACTTCATTTTCTCATAGGATTTAAATGGGCATGACATGCCAACCCTTTGCTTTTTCTATTTCTATGTTTCTCATATCCTATGAATCAAAGGAGTCCTTAGTTGAATATCTTTAGAAGATGCGGAGGCTGACTTCTAGAAGTATGACTAGATGCATGCTAGAAGAGAAAATAAAAAAATTATGATTCATTAAAATATTATAGGAATTTGGCTAGAGATACTTTTTGTGTGCATGTGCTAAAAACAATGGGCTAAATTGAGTGCCTCGTGTGGTTCAAAACTAAGTGGCAAGTAGAGGTGGGGTTCAACATATAAAATTGGAAGGAAGTTAAATCACACCTTTATGGAAGTTGGTATGGCCACTTGCCAAGTGAGTAAGAAAATACTGGTATATGTGACGTCGCTAAGAAGGAAATCGAAATTTTAATGGATGTGTTACAGTTAGTCAGTTTGGTCCACATTCTTTTCTGAGCCGCTCTATATTTCGGTTTTGCCAGTGCTCTCTGCTTCATCATCATGACAGTATTCTTCATCCATGTCGTTTTGGAACCACTTGCCTTAGGGCATCTCCAGCGGCGCGACGCATTTTAGCGTCCGTTTGCGTCGGACCTTTTGGTCGAAATCGACCGCGCGTCCGTTTGCGTCGGGGTGGCTCCAGCGGCACGACGCATTTTTTAGGAGTCATTTTTTTTAAACATGAAACATAATTTACATACTTAAAACATAAAAAAAAACCCTAAACGACTACTGCTGCGCATCGTGGCCGTGCTGCTCCTCGTCGCTGTCGAGCACGATGAGCTCCGGTATGACCCACGGCCATTAGCCATCCGGGGAGCGTACGCCGGGCGCGCTCGCGGTGCTCGAGGTTGAGGAGGCTGCGGCTGTGGCGGCGGTGGAGGCGCCCAGGGCTGCGGCTGTGGCGGCGGATGAGGCGCCCAGTGATGGCGTGTAACTCACACGTTCGTTGGGGACCCCAAGAGGAAGGTATGATGCGCACAGCAGCAAGTTTTCCCTCAGAAAGAAACCAAGGTTTATCGAACCAGGAGGAGCCAAGAAGCACGTTGAAGGTTGTTGGTGGCGGGATGTAGTGCGGCGCAACACCAGGGATTCCGGCGCCAACGTGGAACCTGCACAACACAACCAAAGTACTTTGCCCCAACGAAACAGTGAGGTTGTCAATCTCACCGGCTTGCTGTAACAAAGGATTAACCGTATTGTGTGGAAGATGATTGTTTGCAGAAAATAGTAAAGATTAATTGCAGTAGATTGTATGCGATGTAAAGAATAGGACCGGGGTCCACAGTTCACTAGAGGTGTCTCTCCCATAAGATAAAAGCATGTTGGGTGAACAAATTACAGTCGGGCAATTGACAAATAGAGAGGGCATAACAATGCACATACATGATATGATAAATATAGTGAGATTTAATTGGGCATTACGACAAAGTACATAGACCGCTATCCAGCATGCATCTATGCCTAAAAGTCCACCTTCGAGGTTATCATCCGAACCCCTTCCGGTATTAAGTTGCAAACAACGGACAATTGCATAAAGTATGGTGCGTAATGTAATCAATAACTACATCCTTAGACATAGCATCAATGTTTTATCCCTAGTGGCAACGAGCACATCCACAACCTTAGAACTTTCCGTCATCTGTCCCGGATTTAATGGAGGCATGAACCCACTATCGAGCATAAATACTCCCTCTTGGAGTTAAGAGCAAAAACTTGCCAGAGCCTCTACTAATAACGGAGAGCATGCAAGATCATAAACAACACATAGGTAATAGATTGATAATTAACATAACATAGTATTCTCTATCCATCGGATCCCGACAAACACAACAAATAGTATTACAGATAGATGATCTTGATCATGTTAGGCAGCTCACAAGATCCAACAATGAAGCACATAAGGAGAAGACGACCATCTAGCTACTGCTATGGACCCATAGTCCAGGGGTGAACTACTCACTCATCACTCCGGAGGCGACCATGGAGGTGAAGAGTCCTCCGGGAGATGATTCCCCTCTCCGGCAGGGTGCCGGAGGTGATCTCCAGAATCCCCCGAGATGGGATTGGCGGCGGCGTCTCAGTAAGGTTTTCCGTATCGTGGCTCTCGGTACTGGGGGTTTCGCGACGAAGGCTTTAAGTAGGCGGAAGGGCAACGCGGGGGGCCACACGAGGGCCCCACATGCCAGGGCCGCGCGGCCTAGGGCTGGGCCGCGCCGCCCTAGTGTGGCGGCGCCTCGTGGCCCCACTTCCTTTCCCTCTCGGTCTTCTGGAAGCTTCGTGCAAAAATAGGACCCTGGGCGTTGATTTCGTCCAATTCCGAGAATATTTCCTTTGTAGGATTTCTGAAACCAAAAACGAGTAGAAAACGACAGAATCGGCTCTTCGGCATCTTGTTAATAGGTTAGTGCCGGAAAATGCATAAATACGACATATAATGTGTATAAAACATGTAGATATCATCAATAATGTAGCATGGAACATAAGAAATTATCGATACGTCGGAGACGTATCAGCATCCCCAAGCTTAGTTCCGCTCGTCCCGAGCGAGTAAACGATAACAAAGATAATTTACGGAGTGACATGCCATCATAATCTTGATCATACTATTGTAAGCATATGTAATGAATGCAGCGATCAAAACAATGGTAATGACATGAGTAAACAAATGAATCATAAAGCAAAGACTTTTCATGAATAGTACTTCAAGACAAGCATCAATAAGTCTTGCATAAGAGTTAACTCATAAAGCAATAAATTAAAGTAAAGGTATTGAAGCAACACAAAGGAAGATTAAGTTTCAGCGGTTGCTTTCAACTTATAACATGTATATCTCATGGATAGTTGTCAATGCAAAGTAATATAACAAGTGCAATATGCAAGTATGTAGGAATCAATGCACAGTTCACACAAGTGTTTGCTTCTTGAGGTGGAGAGAGATAGGTGAACTGACTCAACATAAAAGTAAAAGAAAGGTCCTTCAAAGAGGAAAGCATCGATTGCTATATTTGTGCTAGAGCTTTTATTTTGAAAACATGAAACAATTTTGTCAACGGTAGTAATAAAGCATATGAGTTATGTAAATTATATCTTACAAGTTGCAAGCCTCATGCATAGTATACTAATAGTGCCCGCACCTTGTCCTAATTAGCTTGGACTACCGGATCATCGCAATACACATGTTTTAACCAAGTGTCACAAAGGGGTACCTCCATGCCGCTGTACAAAGGTCTAAGGAGAAAGCACGCATTTTGGATTTCTCGCTTTTGATTATTCTCAACTTAGACATCCATACCGGGACAACATGGACAACAGATAATGGACTCCTCTTTAATGCATAAGCATGTGACAACAATTAGTGTTCTCATATGAGATTGAGGATATATGTCCAAAACTGAAACTTCCACCATGATTCATGGCTTTAGTTAGCGGCCCAATGTTCTTCTCTAACAATATGCATGCTCTAACCATTAAAGTGGTAGATCTCTCTTACTTCAGACAAGACGGACATGCATAGCAACTCACATGATATTCAACAAAGAGTTGATGGCGTCCCCAGGAACATGGTTATCGCACAACAAGCAACTTAATAAGAGATAAAGTGCATAAGTACATATTCAATACCACAATAGTTTTTAAGGCTATTTTGTCCCATGAGCTATATATTGCAAAGCGAATGATGGAAATTTAAAGGTAGCACTCAAGCAATTTACTTTGGAATGGCGGAGAAATACCATGTAGTAGGTAGGTATGGTGGACACAAATGGCATAGTGGTTGGCTCAAGGATTTGGATGCATGAAAAGTATTCCCTCTCGATACAAGGTTTAGGCTAGCAAGGTTTATTTGAAACAAACACAAGGATGAACCGGTGCAGCAAAACTCACATAAAAGACATATTGTAAACATTATAAGACTCTACACCGTCTTCCTTGTTGTTCAAAACTCAATACTAGAAATTATCTAGACTTTAGAGAGACCAAATATGCAAACCAAATTTTAGCAAACTCTATGTATTTCTTCATTAATGGGTGCAAAGTATATGATGCAAGAGCTTAAACATGAGCACAACAATTGCCAAGTATCACATTATCCAAGACATTTTAGAATTACTACATGTAGCATTTCCCAATTCCAACCATATAACAATTTAACGAAGAAGATTCAACCTTCGCCATGAATACTATGAGTAAAGCCTAAGGACATATTTGTCCATATGCAACAGCGGAGCGTGTCTCTCTCCCACACAATGAATGCTAGGATCCATTTTATTCAAACAAAAACAAAAACAAAAACAAACCGACGCTCCAAGCAAAGTACATAAGATGTGACTCGAATAAAAATATAGTTTCAGGGGAGGAACCTGATGATGTTGTCGATGAAGAAGGGGATGCCTTGGGCATCCCCAAGCTTAGACGCTTGAGTCTTCTTAAAATATGCAGGGGTGAACCACGGGGGCTTCCCCAAGCTTAGAGCTTTCACTCCTCTTGATCATAGTATATCATACTCCTCTCTTGACCCTTGAAAACTTCCTTCACACCAAACTTCAAAACAACTCATTAGAGGGTTAGTGCACAATAAAAATTAACATGTTCAGAGGTGACATAATCATTCTTAACACTTCTGGACATTGCATAAAGCTACTGGACATTAATAGATCAAAGAAATTCATCCAACATAGCAAAAGAGGCAATGCGAAATAAAAGGCAGAATCTGTCAAAACAGAACAGTTCGTAAAGACGAATTTTAAAGTGGCACCAGACTTGCTCAAATGAAAATGCCCAAATTGATTGAAAGTTGCGTATATATCTGAGGATCACGCACGTAAATTGGCATATTTTTCTGAGCTACCTACAGAGAGGCAGGTCGAAATTCGTGACAGCAAAGAAATCTGTAACTGCGCAGTAATCCAAATCTAGTATGAACCTTACTATCAAAGACTTTACTTGGCACAACAAAATGATAAGGAGAGGTTGCTACAGTAGTAAATAACTTCCAAGACTCAAATATAAAACAAAGTACTGTAGTAAAAACATGGGTTGTCTCCCATAAGCGCTTTTCTTTAACGCCTTTCAGCTAGGCGCAGAAAGTGTAAATCAAGTATTTTCAAGAGATGAAGCATCAACATTACCTTGGGTTTTACCTTTACCTTTCTTGTTCTTTTTCTTACTCTTTGGTTTAGGGAATACATGTCTACCCCCGGGTGTAGAGGTGAACTTTAGGGTGCCTTCTCCCATATCTATGACTGCTCCCAATAGTTTCAACAGGGATCTTCCGAGTGTGATTTGTCCTGTTCCTGCACATTCAATAACAAGATAATCAATGGATATTGTTCTACCAAGAATGGTTGTATGCACACCCGCAGCTATTCCTTTAGGAATTATAACAGAGTTATCAATAAGAGTTATTCCTTCTCCCCCTTCAACGAATCCCCAAAGTTGCAAAGATTCATGAATTCTCTTAGGCATTAGGCAAAATTCAGACATAATATCACAATTGGCATGAAGAGTTTGGTTACCGATATCAATCTTAATAGTAGGATCCCATAATGAAGGTTCAGAGTTTACTAAAACCTGATCAAGACGGTTACGAACATATCTATAATTTTCATTCAAGCGAGATGCACTTGTCTCAAGAGTGTTTAATCTATTATAAATGCTAATAAGGGCTGAATCAAAGTTATTAGCTGAATCATGTGATGCAACCAACTTCTTTATGGCGTTAAAAGCTTGATCCCCATTACAATGAAGGAAATCTCCCCCACTACAGCATCCAAGGCATATCTATAGCGAATCATAAGACCAAAATAAAAATTACTAAGGAGCAAACTTAGAGTCATTTGAGGTTCAGCTTTACGATAAGAAGTAAAAATCCTGGACCAAGCATCTTTAAAACTTTCCTCATCCCCTTGTTTAAAAGTAAAAACTAATTCCTCAGGTGAAAAAGTAACAGGTACATAGCTAGACATGATAACAAAAGTAAACTAAATGCAAGTAACTAATTTTTTTGTGTTTTTGATATAGAGAACAAGATAGTAAATAAAGTAAAGCTAGCAACTAATTTTTTTGTGTTTTGATTTAGTGCAACAAACAAAGTAGTAAATAAAATTAAAGCAAGACAAAAACAAAGTAAAGAGATTGGATTGTGGAGACTCCCCTTGCAGCGTGTCTTGATCTCCCCGGCAACGGCGCCAGAAAATATGCTTGATGGCGTGTAACTCACACGTTCGTTGGGGACCCCAAGAGGAAGGTATGATGCGCACAGCAGCAAGTTTTCCCTCAGAAAGAAACCAAGGTTTATCGAACCAGGAGGAGCCAAGAAGCACGTTGAAGGTTGATGGTGGCGGGATGTAGTGCGGCGCAACACCGGGGATTCCGGCGCCAACGTGGAACCCGCACAACACAACCAAAGTACTTTGCCCCAACGAAACGAGTGAGGTTGTCAATCTCACCGGCTTGCTGTAACAAAGGATTAACCGTATTGTGTGGAAGATGATTGTTTGCGAGAAAACGAGTAAAGATCAATTGCGGTAGATTGTATGCGATGTAAAGAATAGGACCGGGGTCCACAGTTCACTAGAGGTGTCTCTCCCATAAGATAAAAGCATGTTGGGTGAACAAATTACGATCGGGCAATTGACAAATAGAGAGGGCATAACAATGCACATACATGATATGATAAATATAGTGAGATTTAATTGGGCATTACGACAAAGTACATAGACCGCTATCCAGCATGCATCTATGCCTAAAAAGTCCACCTTCAGGTTATCATCCGAACCCCTTCCAGTATTAAGTTGTAAACAACAGACAATTGCATTAAGTATGGTGCATAATGTAATCAATAACTACATCCTTAGACATAGCATCAATGTTTTATCCCTAGTGGCAACAGCACATCCACAATCTTAGAACTTTCTGTCACTGTCCCAGATTTAATGGAGGCATGAACAAACTATCGAGCATAAATACTCCCTCTTGGAGTTAAGAGCAAAAACTTGGCCAGAGCCTCTACTAATAACGGAGAGCATGCAAGATCATAAACAACACATAGGTAATAGATTGATAATTAACATAACATAGTATTCTCTATCCATCGGATCCCGACAAACACAACATATAGTATTACAGATAGATGATCTTGATCATGTTAGGCAGCTCACAAGATCCAACAATGAAGCACATAAGGAGAAGACGACCATCTAGCTACTGCTATGGACCCATAGTCCAGGGGTGAACTACTCACTCATCACTCCGGAGGCGACCATGGCGGTGAAGAGTCCTCCGGGAGATGATTCCCCTCTCCGGCAGGGTGCCGGAGGTGATCTCCGAATCCCCGAGATGGGATTGGCGGCGGCGGCGTCTCAGTAAGGTTTTCCGTATCGTGGCTCTCGGTACTGAGGGTTTCGCGACGAAGGCTTTAAGTAGGCGGAAGGGCAACGCGGGGGGCCACACGAGGGCCCCACACGCTAGGGCCGCGCGGCCTAGGGCTGGGCCGCGCCGCCCTAGTGTGGCGGCGCCCCGTGGCCCCACTTCCTTTCCCCCTCGGTCTTCTGGAAGCTTCGTGCAAAAATAGGACCCTGGGCGTTGATTTCGTCCAATTCCGAGAATATTTCCTTTGTAGGATTTCTGAAACCAAAAACAGTAGAAAACAGCAACTGACTCTTCGGCATCTTGTTAATAGGTTAGTGCCGGAAAATGCATAAATACGACATATAATGTGTATAAAACATGTAGATATCATCAATAATGTAGCATGGAACTTAAGAAATTATATATACGTCGGAGACGTATCACCCAGCCATAAGGCTGTGGCGGCGGTGGAGGAGGCGCCCAGGGAAAAGGCTGTGGCCGCGGTGGAGGAGGCGTCCAGGAGCGCATGTCGAAGGGCTTCATCCGCCGACAGGCCCGGCGGCATGACAGCGGTGGCGTAGCGTGGGCAGCGGCGGCTGCACAGGCGCGTCGTACTCGGAGACGAGGACGCCGAGCTTCGCCATCTCGTCCACCGTCATGTTGTCGGGGAACTCGAAGTTCCGGCCCTCCGCCATGGCCTGCTGCCATTCGTGGAAGACGAGAGCGACGTAGTCGTCGCTGTCGTCCTTCACCTCCTCGCTATGGTACGCGAGCGCCTCGATGTAGTCGTCGTCGTCGTCGTACGCGGCGTAGGCTTCGTCGTCGTCCTCGCGGTCGTTGTGCTGCGTCTGTTGACGACGCGTCGGCGCCTGCTGACGACGAGCCGGTGCCTGCTGACGACGAGCCGGCGGTGCAGGGCCGAAGGGATAATCCCTGTCGCCCATGAAGCCAGCCCTTCGTCTACTGTCCGTCTCCGTGGACAGGTACGTACGCCATTGCTCGGAGTCGATGGTGTACGCCGGATCGGCGCGGAGGTCCGCCGGCGGATACCGCCTCCGCGCGGATCTCCGCGGTCCGATCGAGGCTCGCGCGCGAGTGCTGGAGGGATGGGCACCCGGCGGCAGCTGAGCCGCCGGCCGCCGAGCAGCCGCACGCTCGGACCAGCCGTCGCACGGCACCCATTTGCCGTGCATGAGCCTCCCCACCGTCACGGGAGCGACACCTTCTTGCTTGCCGCTGCCGGAGGCCTCGAAGTCGTTCTTCTTCCCCATGGCGGAGCGGCGGTTGTGGTGCGTGTGGAGCTGTGGGCGAAAGTGCAACGCGGCCGGTGGACTTTTAAGGGCGGCCGCGCGCGGGATACGATGCCATTGAAGGCGCCGCAGAAGCCCATCCGCCGCCCGCTAGTGCACGCGCAGAACATGCAGTCGCGGCATTCATGGCGAAGGCTGCGACGCAGATGCGGAAGCGCTGACCGCGGAAGCGATGGCCGCCGAAGCGATGCCCTCGATGCAGGCTCGCTGCCAGGCGGGCCCGGTGAAGACCGGAGCGGACACTTTGCGCGTCCGCGCGGCGTCCGCCGAGACGCAAACCTGGCGCATATTTGGGCCAGGTTTGCGTCTCCGCGGACGACCCGGTCACTTTGCGTCGTGCCGCTGGAGAGGGTGTCAGACGCATTTACGGTCAAAGCGGACGCAAACGGTCGCTCAGCGTCCGTTTGCGTCGCGCTGCTGGAGATGCCCTTAGTGAAAGAGTTAGATTCTTGAAAATTGCTATACGCTACTACTCGCGATTTTTATCACGGTTCGTCTTCAACTTATTGTTGTGGTTGCCCGACTTTATTGTTGACTCGCCAACGGCTGCCGCTACAAAAACTACTGCTACACCTGCAAACGATTGGTACGTAGGCGGCGCTCCTAATTGCTTGTTTAACATATTCCACGAGTGTTGTATGTTTACCTGCTACCCATTTCTATTCATCCTATTGTGGAGTACATCTAATATGTTTGAGTTAGATGTAGTGCAAGCTGTTATGTCATGCTTTATATATTTTCAAATAGTGCATGAAATTATCGCTCATTTTAGAAAAAAGCAATCTCAGGGAAGCAGATTTGGGGCACATGAGACTAGTGCTCCCAGTTTTCAAAATATTTTAAAACTGTACATCTGCATTTTAAAAAATCATCACATTTATTTCACAAATACATACATATGTCCTGAATATTGGTGAAAAGTTTTAGTATAAATTGCACTATATTTCAAGCTACAGAAAAAACAAGTTTGTGGCTACGTGTAGTGGTAGATATTTGTCAGAAAATTTCTTTTTTGTATAGCTCAAAATACCAATTTTTTCAAAATTCTACCGTACCTTTGAAATGTTTATATATATGTACATATTTAATTTCATTTTTTAAAATCTAAATATAGAATTTTTAAAAATCAGGAGCACCGGTGCTCATGTGCCAAAGACACCTTTTGCTACCTCAGTCACTTAACTTGAAACGGGCAGTACACACATGCTTTGTATGCCGTAATCAATCAGTAAGCTGGTTAATCAAGCTGTGCCGTTGCATGAATCAATCCCTGCACTATATGAGAGCTCTTTGGATTATAGCAAAGACATGGATCGATCGACGCACTATGTGAGCTCATTGGATTATTGGGGAGACTGATCGATCGATGCACGATCTAAGAGAGCTCACTGGATTATTGGAAGAGATGGATGCATCGACGCACTATATGAGAGCTCATTGGATTATTGAAAGAGAGGGAGATGCATGCTGCGCATAGAGGAGCTTCTCATCTCAGTTTGGTACGGCTATGGACACAGATCGCCATCGTTGAGGCAGACAGGGTACGAGAAACATCCCCCCTAAATACTTAATCAGTCAGTTACACATCGAGTAAAAGCGAGAGGCCAGAGTGGTCCGAACCCTGGTCCCTGGAAGGCCGAGCTAGGCTTCCAGAAGTCGCCTCTTCTACCAATTGCCCTGCCTCAGTAACCCTAATCTTCTTTCTTGGACAAACAAATTGTAATCAACATATTCATATTGCAAGTGTGAGCTGACTGCTAATGTCGAGGAAAAAATACCAATGGAATATGTTACTCGTAAGCTTAGCTCGATCAGCTCGCGGTACGGAAGGAACCAATTCGTCGACGCATCGCTCGTCATTTGTGGCTAAGATCAGTGACCTCGGACGTTTAAATTATTACTTAACGATGATGTGTGCTTAAGTGCAGGGACAGATCTAGAAATTTTACTTTGGATGTTCAAATTTTAACCAAAGGTGAAAAGCTGGAAATTGTCTATGCCTTCACGCCAATAGAAGTATAAATTTGAGGTTTGAGCATGATTTGGACAACAAGTGTGACGTATACATGTTAAGAAATACAGCAAAATTGATACATATATATGTCAACCATACATTGTATATATGATTTTTTTTGCAGGAAGTTTTGGGTGTTCATCTGCACACTCTTGACCAACTATGGATCCGCCCCTGCTTCAGTGTTCCCCTTAGCATTAAAGTTGAAGGGATACATTAGCTAATGAAGAGGTATCTGTTAGATGTATATATTTGTATATTGTAGTTTCCCTATATGTTAGGGGGCTTTCTGCATATGTGCACCTGTACATGTACTATATATTGTGGCATTTGGCCCCCTGGTAATACAACACGCATATTGCCCTAACATGGCATCATCGGCTGGGTCACCTTTGTGGCTCCCGTTTATCGTCATTAGTTCGTCGTGGTCTTCTGGGGTCTGTCTCAGGAGATGTGTCTTTGCATTCGTGTCAGGGTTGTAGGCTAGGCAAACAGATTCAGCTTCCCTATCCTACTAGTGCGTACGTATCTCAGCGACCTTTTGATTTAGTTCATTCGGATGTTTGGGGTCCGGCTCCCTTTCCTTCGAAAGGGGGTCATCGATACTATATTTTGTTTATTGATGATTTTTCGTGATACACCTGGTTGTTTCTTATGCACTCTCGCAGTGATGTGCTTTCTATTTATCAGCGTTTTGCAGCCATGGTTCGTACTCAGTATTCCACGCCTATTCGTGTGTTTCGTGCTGACTCTGCAGGAGAGTATATCTCCCAGCACCTGCGTGGTGTTCTTGCTGAGCAGGGCACCCTTGCCCAGTTCTCGTCTCCCGGCGCCCATGCTTAAAATGGTGTCGCCGAGCGTAAGCATCGTTATATTCTTGAGACTACCCGTGCTATGATGATTGCTTCCTCTCTTCCGCCGCATTTCTGGGCTGAGGCTGTCGCTACGTCGACTTACCTCATTAACATTCAGCCTTCTGCTGCCCTTCAAGGTGGCATTCCTCTCGAGCGTCTTTCTGGTTGCTCTCCAGATTACTCGACACTTCGTTTATTTGGTTGCGTTTTCTACGTACTTCTCCCTCCTCGCGATCGCACCAAGCTGACCGCTCAGTCTGTTGAGTCTGTTTTTCTCGGATACAGTGACGAGCATAAGGGCTATCGCTGTTGGGACCCCGTTGGTCGTCGGATGCGCATCTCTCGTGATGTCACGTTTGATGAGACGCGTCCCTTCTATCCTCGTCCCACCTCGGGTACTTACCCGGTGGATGATATCTCTTTTTTCTTCTTTTTCTAGATGCACCCCCTGCTATCCCATCTCCTCCCCCTCCTAGTCCTGATGCGCCCCCTTCGGCGCCATCCTCTCCTCTGTCTAGTCCACCTAGTACTCCTCGTTCTCCGGCTTCGGATCCTTCTGATGCTGTCCCTTCTTCCGCTTCTTCTGATGAGTTGTCCTCTGTTGATGACCTCCCCCCTTCACGGCCTGTCCGTCAACGTCGTGCTCCAGCTCGTTACTCTCCTAGTCAGTATGGTCTCTCTGTCGTTTCCGAGCCGACTTCTTATCGGGATGCCGAGCGTCATCCTGAATGGCAGCTTGCATTGGCTGAGGAGATCGCTGCGCTTGAGCGCACTGGCACTTGGGATCTTGTTTCTCCACCTTCTGATGTTCGTCCTATCACGTGTAAGTGGGTCTATAAAATTAAGACTCGCTCTGATGGATCTCTTGAGCGCTATAAAGCGCGTCTTGTGGCTCGTGGCTTTCAGCGGGAGCACGGCCGTGACTATGATGAGACTTTTGCCCCCGTGGCTCATCCGACTACTGTGCGTACCCTTCTTGCTTGTTGCTTACGTTCGCCGCTGGTCCGTCTCCCGGCTTGATGTTCAGAATGCTTTTCTTAATGGCGAGTTGAGTGAGGAGGTTTACATGCAGCCTCCTCCTGGGTATTTTGTTCCCGATGGGATGGTTTGTCGTCTTTGATGTTCTCTCTATGGTCTCAAACAGGCCCCTCGTGCCTGGTTTGAGCGCTTCGCCTCTGTGGTGACTGCTGCTGGTTTCTCTCCTAGTCTTCATGATCCAGCACTTTTCGTTCACACTTCTCCTCGTGGACGTACTCTTCTTCTTCTCTATGTTGATGATATGATCATTACTGGTGATGATCCTGAGTATATTGCCTTCGTCAAGGCTCATCTTCGTGATCAGTTTCTTATGACTGATCTTGGTCCTCTTCGCTATTATCTTGGCATTGAGGTTTCCTCCACTTCTGATGGCTTTTCTATCTCTCAGGAAAAGTACATTCAGGATCTTCTTGCTCGTGCTGCTCTTGGGGATGAGCGCACAGTTGATACTCCTATGGAGCTTAATGTTAAGTTTCGTCCTACTGATGGTGATCCTCTTCCTGATCTCACCTGTTATCGCCATCTTGTTGGGAGTCTTGTTTATCTTGCTGTCACTCGTCCTGATATTTCTTATCCTGTTCATATTCTGAGTCAGTTTGTCTCATCTCCTAACATTGTTCACTATAGTCATCTCCTCCGTGTTCTTCGTTATCTTCGTGGCATGATCACTCATCGCCTTTTCTTTCCTCGTTCCAGCTCTCTCCAGCTCCAGTGCTATTCGGATGCTACGTGGGCGAGTGATCCTACGGATCGTCGTTCGCTTTACGCTTCTTGTGTGTTTCTTGGTGGTTCGCTTGTTGCTTGGAAGACGAAGAAACATGTCGCAGTTGTTCGAGTGTTGAGGCTGAGTTGCGGGCTATGGCTTTGTTGATTGCTGAGGTGACTTGGTTACGGTGGTTGCTTGCAGATTTTGGGGTCTCTGTTACGACACCCACTCCACTTTTGTACGACGATACAGGTGCTATCGGTATTGCACGTGATCCGGTCAAGCATGCGCTGACCAAGCATATCGGTGTTGATGCTTTTTACACGCGTGCACGGGTACGGGATGATGTTGTTGCGATTCATTATGTGCCTTCGGATTTGCGGTTGGCGGATTTCTTTACGAAGGCACGGACTCGAGCGCAGCATGATTTCTTACTCTCCAAACTCGGTGTTGTGGATCCACCATGAGTTTGAGGGGGTCTTAGATGTATATATCCGTATATTGTAGTTTCCCCATATGTTAGGGGGCTTTCACGCATATGTGCACGTATGCATATACTATATATTGTGGCTGCTCTGCGCAGTATACAACACGCATATTGCCCTGCCCTAACAGTATCAAGAGATCTACTCGTTCACATGGGTCAAAGTTTGGACAGAGGGAGAACACTGAAACAAAAGCCTTGATGATATTTTTCTCTATGCAGGTTATTTATCGGTATTTTAGTTTGTTTCCGGTTATTATCATCTCTATAACGTATGGACAATCAAAATCTGTTCAAGAAGATATTTGCAAGGCGACATATACTTTCATTCCTCGTGGATAGTGACATCATCTTTGGATCAGTCCTGTAGCATCACCTTTGAATTGTCATAATAGTGTCTTGAACTTTGAATTGTCATACCATGCCCCGTGGACTTGTAAATCCCATATGGGACTGGTATGTGTACTGCCACGCCCGTTCGGCTACCGCCTTCGACGGTGAAAGTTGCTCCACCCGCATGCCTCGCAACGGTTGCATTTGGGAGACGACGATGGTTACATCTTGTCCGTGATGGCGTGTGCTGGTTGGCGGCGAGATTGATGTTGGTGAGGTTTCATCTTCACAGGTCTCCTATGCAGCGGACCTCCAAAGGTTAGTGGATGGGATTTTTCTAGAGAAATCCTTGTCGGCTCGATCGACACCGACGTGGTGTCGCGTGCTGGTGACATCTTTCCTTCCGGGAGGGCGTTGTGGCTACCCTTGGTCCAGATCCTTCGGTGTGCCGGGGAAACCCTAGGACAAGTCTCTGGTTTGGGTAGTAGTGGCACAGATGTCACATCCCTTCTTAGAGGTGATGCTTCGTACTTTACGCTTCGACACTACAAGCGTGGTTGAACTTCTTCGGAGAGCGCAGTGGTTGCGGGTCACCGTCGTTCCGCCTTAGAGCAACTCTAACAGAGCCCGTAAATGTCGCCGGAACAGAATTTTTCTAGCAGAATTACGGGTTCGCGCCGAAAGCGGCGCCTGAATCAGTGGCCCAGCCCGAAAAAATTTCTCGGGGACCTGAGAAAGTGAGCACGCGGCCCCTATTTAACCAGGTCGGGGAGGGAAGTTCGGTTCCAAAACCCTACTCCCCTCCGCCGCGAAAAACCCTCGCACTCCAGCGAGGAATTCCATCCGCTAGTTCTGTGTAGAGCTAGTGCTCGGTCCAATTTGCATCTTAATTTATGCACTTGAGTTGTAAGTTGACTTGCAACTAAGCTTTTTACGTTGTAAATGGGATTACAACTCAAAGTTTCACTTGCAAGTGAGGTTGCAACTACGAAAAATATCTCCAAACTGTTAGTTTTGCATTGTTAAGTTGCAATAAGGCCTACAACTGAAATTTAATAAGGGATAAAACTCTGGTACGAATTTTATTGGATGTGAATAGTTTTCAATCTAGTCTACGGAGAACTAGTTAAAAACAGGGTTCTATCCCTTAAAAAACACTCTTTCTTCCAAAGAAAATTTAAAAATCCGATGATCAGCAGCGAGGACCGCATGCGAGACCTGGAAATCAGACGCCGCTGGATTAGGGGAAAACAGCGAGCTGGGAGGCGCGTGCTTTGCTTCGACGACCGAAACCAAGTATCCAATTCTTTCTCATACTTCTCGCCCCACACACGACGGGTAAGTACGCCGCACGCGACCACGGTTTCGGCAACTAGCGTGGGCGCCGTCGCTTTGCGTGCACCGCTCTTCCGGGACCCTGTCGTGGCCACCTCCCGTCGCTCGGCGGCCAACTTGGGGGCTGCAACTTGCGAATTGTTTTCGATCTTCAACGAGGATAGGCTTCGCTTTCGCTTTCCCCTATCTCGACAGGATTTGGTGGCTTTGTTGTTGTTGTTATCGCCCTGCCAGTGCCAGATCTCGTGCCACGAACCCCTCCTGGATCCTGGCTACCTCGTCTGTGGGCGCAGAGGTGCAGGGTTCAGTTCAGTCCACCGTTATTGGCTGGGAGAAGGAACGCACGGTGGTGGGCGTGTCAGCGGTCCGTACCGTACCACCAAGGCTTTTTCCAGGCGACAAATGATGCACCGCATCCTGGTGTAAAAAGAACCATGTTCCACTGAGAACACAGGTCTGTTGTACATATGCCAAAGTGTAAAAGCTTATACTGGTACAGGAGGGTCAAGGTTGCTAACGTATTTATTTTAGTGTGCAGCAGACAAACCTCATTGCTCGTCATCAGCAGCAGGCTTACCCAGGTAGCCCAACCCAGCCGCACTATGTACTCCCGGACGCAGGATCCACGGAACGGATCACATATTAATTTCACGAAACATCTCTGCAGGGTACATACAACCCATCTGGAATCTGGAACTTGGCTGAAAGTAAAAATGAGCAGGCAGGCTTGTGAATAAAAAACTGCACCGAAGGAAAAAACTGAACTGAAGCAACAGATACATGAACCGAAATTTAGATAGTACTACTAAGAGGGAAACTTGATAATTGGGTGAAGCGGCATTTCTGAGCTCTACCTCACAAATCCCTTTTTAGGCACCAAGATTTATTATGAGTGTTACAGAGCAATTCTCACTACAAAACTGTTACTGATGTACAATATATCTTCCCAGTTACCTACAAGTACTACAGTTGTTCAGAAACGTGGGGTGAAACACGTTTGGCATGAATCACAGCACCATCCAGTTCCCTCACACATAAGTGCTGTGGCATGTAAACAGTAGTACGGGTATAATCTGATTTCAGTCTCCCATGTAGTTAAATGCTGCAAATAAATAAATAAATAAACTGCAAACTCTCAGTTTACAAGAGTATTGTCCTTCAGCCATGGTACCTGCCACAACCCAAAAGAAGAAATGGTGAGCAGCACATCAAATTAAGTACACACAACACAGGACTTGAAATTTCCAACGTACTGTCATTTGTTCAAACTATATAAATGTTGCTGACAGAAAAAGATAGATTATATGGTGGTGTTGCTACTCAGGGATGCCAACTAGCGGAGCTCGATCAGGCCTGGTTGGTGCTCGACCTTGGACAAACTACAATAGTTTGCCAACCATGTGCACTTTTGACAGCCCTAGCTATAACAGTATAACTTCATTGATAAAAACTTAACCTCACAGTTTAGAAAAACATTATGGTTGACATGACAAAACCAAACGAAGTGCGGGTTACCGGAAAGTTTTGCTGTATTATGAACTCCACACTTCCAATCCACGATATGCTTCGTGGATGCAATACGTAAATGCCTTAAATAAATCTTCAACAGACTTATCCCTGTAAACTGACAAAAATTGCAGCCAAAGGTTGTTCCTACATGTTAGTTACATCTCTAATTGTTTCATTTGTACAGAGTATGTCTTATCCAAGTGTCAACCTAAGAACAGGTATAAATTCCATGCCAGTTTTGTCGTCCTTTTGTCAAGCCATAAGATTGTTTCCTGAGAATGCACAAAAGATTTGCATAGCATTGCATTTCATAGAATAGAAAGAATAATGTACACGCCTAAGACTTGGCCATAACCAAGAACACATGCTAAGAGAACATGCTGACGGACATTAGGCAGAAATAGGAAATGGCTCTTTCCATCAGCATTGACATGTAGGCTGCTAAGTGTCAACTTGATAGTTTATATACATTGATAGTTTATCTCGCATGCAATACTGTGTTCTTGCATAAGCAATGAGGTGTTGTGGATGGCTTTCAGCTGCACCTATCCATCCTCCCATTGTTTCTTCCCGTTAAGCTACCATGCAAAATGATGACAGTGGTTCTGTTGAATAGACTGGCAATTACCATAAAAGTGTCAAGTGAAGTGGATAATCATGTATTTTTTGCACTCACCAGAAGGCAATCCATGCACTCACCAGAGCTAACAGACTGTTCGTCATCTCACTATTGCACTTAAGAGCCCATGACAGGGCACATCATAGCGTCATGGTCAGTCAGCATACTCTTCTCTAATTTGTGTTCTAACTCAACAAGAACTTATGAATAGCAATCCAACATCTCATCTGGAATCATCCGAATGTATCTGCTTTGATGCTTATAGAGAATTAAAAACATTGTATCACCAAAAGTCACCACATGAACAACTACCATTCCTAAAATGATGAAACCGATTTCCATCCCTAATGTCTATATGTCTCTTGGTGACATGTGATACAAACTTAAAGAAAGTGTGACAGTCACCACATATTCGAAGGTTCTTCATTATCTGTATAGGCATGCCCTTGGGTGTAACAAGAAGGCCATAAGCAACGGCAAGCTTCTCACTGTGGTAGAGAAGGGAACTCTGCTTCTGCTCTTCATCGATGTCATGGAGAACAAATCCAGTGTCAGGCACGTAGCCTGTAGTCCTTAACAAAGTGTACAAATCCCGGAGGGTAGATTCTATCTCTTTGATTTGCTCATGTTGTTTATCTCCAGTGATAAAAGAGTGCACTTTGTTCCTTATCTGCATCCAGCTACAACCAGGCTCTTTTGTGACACCTTGTTGTTTCATAATTCTACGTACCTCTGCGACTTCCACCCACATACCGAGAGAAGAATATATATTTGATAGCATGACATAGTTTCCAGCATTTGATGGCTCAGTAGCGAAGAGTTTCTCAGCAGCCCTTCTACCAACTTCTGCATTCTTGTGAATCTTGCATGCCCCAAGAAGAGCACTCCAAATTACTGCATCTGGCTCAATAGGCATATCATAAATAAATTGTTCAGCTCCTTGCACATCACCAGTTCGCCCAAGTAGATCCACCATGCATGCATAGTGTTCCAGCAGAGGAGTTATTCCATAATCCCTGCTCATTGACTTGAAAAATTGCCAACCTTCATTTACGAAACCAGCATGGCTGCATGCATTTAGAAGCCCCACAAAAGTGACCTCATTTGGCAAAACCCCTGCGGATTCCATATGCTTATACATATTGATGGCTTGTCTTCCAAGGCCATGCTGTGCACAGCCTGTAATGAAGGTATTCCATGTAAATATGTCCCGTTCATCCATTGAATTGAAAACCTTATGTGAATCTGCAGAACCACACTTGAAATACATTGACATGAGAGCATTAGCCACTATAAGTTCTGAATCCATTCCATGCTTAATAGCTACTGTGTGGATTTGTTGCCCAAGCTTAGAAGCACCAACACTTCCACAAACACTGACAAGTATAGTCAATATTTGTGAATTTGGTAGTTCATGCTCATGTAACATCGTTTTGAAAAACTCCACTGCTTCATCTCCCCGTTCAGCCTGTGCATATGCAGATATCATCGTGGTCCAAGAGACAACATCCCGACTAAGCATGTTGTCAAATACATGTCTTGCATCCTCCATCATATTATTGTGTACAAGTGCCGAAATAAAGGAGTTCCAAGACACGGTGTCTTTCACTTTCATTCCATCAAAGACTTGTCTCACATACTCCAAGTTTCCGCACTTACCATACATAGTAACGAGAGCATTACATACATAGCTACTGAACTGGCAGCCGACCTTAACAGCAAGTGAATGCACCTGTCTTCCTGTCTCAAGAACTCCAATGTTTGAACAAGCGAAGAAGCTGCTAGTCAAACTTGATAGGCTAGGTAACATCCCATTCCTGTGGAGCGCTTGGAGTAAATCCAAAGCTTCTTCACTCCTTCCATTCTGTGCATACCCTGCAATCATTCCAGCCCAAGATATCGTGTTCCTAAAAGGCATCCTATCGAACAGCTCCTTTGCCTCATCAACCATTTTATTCTGCATATAGCCAGTAATCATGGCGTTCCAGGACACAACACCAGGATCTGGAATCTGCTCAAATAAAATCCTTGCATCAGTAATCCTTCCAGATCGAGCTAAGCCTGTGAGCAGCGCGGTTTGACATGGAATGGATTTTACAGGGTCTCTCTTGTAGATTGCAATAGCAGCATCGATTCGACCATCATAAGATAGTGCAGCGATCATGGTTGACCATGTGTACTCATTCCTCTCTGGCATACCCTCAAAGAACTTGATTGCAACGTCAAGTGCATCCCTAGTATATGCATTTAGTATCGATGTCCCAACGACCACATCACTCTCAAAGCCTGTCTTGAGGGCTAGAGGGCGGAGACCCTCTAGAACAGCAAGATCCCGAAGACCCACCACAGCTAAAAGCACGGACGCAAAGTTGGACTGGTCTGGCGACAAACCTTCACGGTGCATCATGCGGAAGATGTCCCAAGCCTTGCGATGCTGCTCGGTTCTAGCATACCCAGAAATCATGACCGTCCAAGAAACCAAGTTGCGCTCCGGCATATGCTCGAACAGACGCCATGCATCCACCATCTGCCGGATGTGGCAGTACCCAGTGAGCATCGAGTTCCATGAAGAGACATCCCTGCTCGGCATCGAATCGAACAGCCTGCGCGCCATGGTGATGTCCCCGTTCCGCACATAGCAGCTGACCATTGCGTTCCAGGCGATGATGTTCCGCTCGAGCATTCCGTCAAACACCCTGCGAGCGTCGAGCACGCGGCCGAGGCGCGCGTAGCCTGACAGCAGGATGGTGCTCGTGCGCACGTTCCCTCCGGAGATGGCGTCCGCGAGGTCTCTCGCGTCCTCGAGCATTCCGCCGTTGCAGTAGGCGGAGATCATGGTGTTCCAGTCGAAGATGCTGCGGCGTGGCATGGTGTCGAACACCTCCCTGGCCTCCCTCAAGCGGCCGAGTCGGGCAAGCTCCTGGATACGGTCGCTGCGCGCGCTCTTGTCGAACACGCGGCGGACTCGCCTCACGGGGAGCGGAGCCGCCTTTGCGGCGGCGGCCGCCGCGGCCGCGAGGTGGCGGCGGAGGAGCAGGCAGCGCGAAGTGGGTCTGCTCCATTTGGTGGGGAACAACATGAAAGGTCGGAAACGGCGAATTGTGGGGATTAACGGGTGGGATTATGTGCATTTGTACGGGCCCACGTGTCATGGGAAGAAAGGCACTTAGAGCATCTCCACTCGTCTCCCGAGAAGCCCCACGAGCCGTTTTTTACATCCGGACGGCGAAATCCGGCCCAATCGCGCCCCCGGTTCCTCGATTTCGTCCGGATTTGGGCCTAAATTCATCCGGCGATCCCACGCCATCCCCGGCCCCCCGGGAGCGCTCGGGGACTCCGGATGGAGCAAAACCAACCGTCCACGTCCACGTGTCTCCTCTTTCGTCCGGACTCCGCGGGCCATCCTCTTTTTCCCCGAGAAACGCCGCTTGGGGAGCACACGACTGGAAATATACTGCCCCCCATGCCAAAAATTGATCCAATCCGGACGAAAATTTCGCCGGATTTGGGCGTGGGGAGCGCCAACGAGTGGGGATGCTCTTACGGACTACGGTCGCCAATGAGCTGAGTCACGGTTTCTAGGTTACCAGTTTCCCTCCTAGTAGAAACTGGATTTCAGCTATCTCCCCTACAGCTGGACGTGGGCAGCCCTGCCCAGCCCGGTTCGAAATTCTCGGGCTAGGCTTGCACTTTGGTCTGGCCGGGCCTGATTTTTGAGCCTAGACATCGGGCCAGGCTGGGCTTGGGCTTGCACTGTTCATGATTTCAGTAAGGTTCAGGCTAGGCTTCTCAGGTTAGGTCGGACTTTTGTTGGTTTGAGCCTGGTTTGGGCTCAATTTTAGGTCTGACAGTCGAGCCGAGCCGAGTTTAGGCTTGACATTTTAGCTTTAGGTTTTTTTGGGCCTAGATCAAAATCCAGCTCGGCCCAAGTTTTGCCCAGGTGTAATCTCACTTGCCCCTCCTTCTACAAAAGAAACAATATTTCATTTAATCTAGAAAATGTCTGTAACTCCGATATTCTCAACCGATCCTTTTATTTACAAAAGTTCAAAATCCATATTAATTTTCCAAAAAAATATTAAAGCAAATATGGACATACTTAATGATGTAACCTACGAGCACGTAAATTTTCAATAGGAAACTCTTTGCATTGTGGGATATAGCCCAGAATACAACGTATATGAAATTGATATTTTGGGGATAAAAAGTTGGCTACGTTCAAATATTATTCTCAATTTTCTAAACTCGTAAATGCGATTTTTGAACTTTTTTAAAAAGGGGATCACTCGTGTTTGGGAGCCAAATATCCCCACTCATTTAGTTCCAAAAAATGCATTTGGAATAACCCCTTGTTTTAAAAATTATGAAAATGCATCTCAAAGTTTAAGAATTTCTTAAAAAAAATATGTACCTACAAGCAATATGTACACTTCAAGTTGGCTATATCTTAGTCTGAAACTATTTGAATACTGAGCTGCATAAAAAAGACAAAATTTAGAGAGATTTGAATTTACACTATATATGCACACATCCAATAGAATACGACCTATTTGGTATAGTTCAAAGGGTCCACCTATTGAAAGTGCATGGAGCCCCCATGTGTGGTTTTGGTAATTAATGACAATCCCTATGGACTAATGTTTGCATTGAGTTATATTTGTAGGAGTTGCCCATAGGCAATTCTTGAACCATATGTTGGCTTCAAGGTTGCAATAAGAAGAATTTGATGAAGGATATCAAGTGTCAAGTATGTCTTCAAGATGAAGATGAAGTGAGCCGTCAAGTTACTTCAAGACATCAACATGTTTGTATTAGGTTGCAATAAGAAGAAATTGATGTAGGATATCAAGTGTCAAGTATGTCTTGAAGATGAAGATGAAGTGAGCCCTCAAGTTACTTCAAGACATCAACATGATGAAGAATGAAGAAATGAAGTGCAAGTTCAAGATGAGCCAACTCGAAGAGTTCATAAGCTTGAAGCTTGCCATGGAGAAATGAAGTGCAAGTTCAAGATGAGCCATCTCGAAGAGGTCCTTTGCTTGAGTCTTGCCATCCATATGGTGATCATGGATATGTGAAGATGTGCGAAGAAGAAACTCTCCCATGGTGGATTATGGGGGAGCAATCTTGTGATGACCCAGCGTACCACTGCATGGTGTAGTACACAAGTCGTTGACATAACACAAGTGAA
>NW_025901201.1:0-28215 GCF_022539505.1 Lolium rigidum
TACTTTTCTATCAAAGACTTTACTTGGCACAGCAAAACATAAAACTAAGATAAGGAGAGGTTGCTACAGTAGTAAACAACTTCCAAGACACAAATATAAAACAAAAATACTGTAGTAAAAACATGGGTTGTCTCCCATAAGCGCTTTTCTTTAACGCCTTTCAGCTAGGCGCGAAAGTGTATATCAAGTAACATCAAGAGACGAAGCATCAACATCATAATTTGTTCTAATGATAGAATCATAAGGTAACTTCATTCTCTTTCTAGGGAAGTGTTCCATACCTTTCTTGAGAGGAAATTGATATTTAATATTACCTTCCTTCATATCAATAGTAGCACCAACGGTTCGAAGAAAAGGTCTTCCCAATATAATGGGGCAAGATGCATTGCATTCAATATCCAAGACAACAAAATCAACGGGGACAAGGTTATTGTTAACCATAATATGAACATTATCAACTCTCCCCAAAGGTTTCTTTTTAGCATTGTCAGCGAGATTAACATCCAGATAACAGTTTTTCAATGGTGGCAAGTCAAGCATATCATAGACTTTTTTAGGCATAACAGAAATACATGCACCAAGATCACATAAGGCATTACAATCAAAATCTTTGACTCTCATTTTAATGATGGGCTCCCAACCATCCTCTAGCTTTCTAGGAATAGAAGTTTCAAGTTTTAGTTTCTCTTCTCTAGCTTTTATGAGAGCATTTGTAATATGTTTTGTGAAAGCCAAGTTTACAAGCACTAGCATTGGGACTCTTAGCAAGTTTTTGTAAGAACTTTATAACTTCAGAGATGTGGCAATCATCAAAATCTAAATCATTACAATCTAAAGCAATGGGATTATCATCCCCAAGGTTGGAAAAAATTTCAGCAGCTTTATCACAAGCGGTTTCAGCAGTTTTAGTCAGTTTCAGGTAATTTTGCGCGCTTTGCACTAGGAGTAGAAGCATTGCCAACACCAATTATTTTATCATTGATAGTAGGAGGTGCAGCAATATATGAATCATTAGCATTGCTAGTGGTGGTAATAGTCCAAACTTTAGCTACATTTTCCTTTTTAGCTAGTTTTTCATTTTCTTCTCTATCCCACCTAGCACGCAGTTCAGCCATTAATCTTATATTCTCATTAATTCTAACTTGGATGGCATTTGCTGTACTAACAATTTTATTTTCAATATCATCAGGTTTAGCAGCCATTTTATTAATTAAAGAAGATTGTGACGTAGACATGTATGAGATTCGGGTTTCGAGCATTTGCAAGTTTAGTTTGCAACCCGAAATCTCCATATTCAAATTTTCAAGTTGATTTCCTATATTCTTCAACAAGGCAGATTGCTCATTCATAGTTTTAGTAAACAATTTATTTTGCTCATATTGTGATTGCATAAAGCTCTTGGTGGATCTTTCAATTTCTAACATCTTTTCCTCATTAGGCGAAACATATCTACCATAAGAGTTATTATTAGCAGGATTCGGTCTAGAATTTTGAGCAACCAATGAAGCTAACGGAACATTATTAGGATCAGCATTAGTCCTACCATTAACAAGCATAGACATAATAGCATCAATCTTATCACTCAAGGAAGAGGATTCTTCAACAGAATTTACCTTCTTACCTTGTGGAGCTCTTTCCGTGTGCCATTCAGAGTAATTAACCATCATATTATCAAGGAGCTTTGCTGCTTCACAAAGAGTGATGGACATAAAGGTACCTCCAGCAGCTGAATCCAATAAATTCCGCGAAGAAAAATTTAGTCCTGCATAGAAGGTTTGGATGATCATCCAAGTAGTCGATCCATGGGTTGGGCAATTTTTAACCAAAGATTTCATTCTTTCCCAAGCTTGAGCAACATGTTCATTATCTAATTGTTTAAAATTCATTATGCTACTCCTCAAAGATATAATTTTAGCAGGGGGATAATATCTACCAATAAAAGCATCCTTGCATTCAGTCCATGAATCAATACTATTCTTAGGCAGAGATAGCAACCAATCTTTAGCTCTTCCTCTTAATGAGAAAGGGAACAATTTTAACTTTATAATGTCACCATCTACATCTTTATATTTTTGCATTTCACATAGTTCAACAAAATTATTGAGATGGGCAGCAGCATCATCAGAACTAACACCAGAAAATTGCTCTCTCATGACAAGATTAAGTAAAGTAGGTTTAATTTCAAAGAATTCTGCTGTAGTAGCAGGTGGAGCAATAGGTGTGCATAAGAAATCATTATTATTTGTGCTAGTGAAGTCACACAACTTAGTATTTTCAGGGTTGGCCATTTTACCAGTAGTAAATAAAGAAAACTAGATAAAGTAAATGCAAGTAAACTAATTTTTTGTGTTTTTGATATAGAGTGCAAGACAGTAAATAAAGTAAAGCTAGCAACTAATTTTTTTTTGTGTTTTGATATAATGCAGCAAACAAAGTAGTAAATAAAATAAAGCAAGACAAAAACAAAGTAAAGAGATTGAGAAGTGGAGACTCCCCTTGCAGCGTGTCTTGATCTCCCCGGCAACGGCGCCAGAAAATTGCTTGATGCGTGTAGTTGACACGTCCGTTGGGAACCCCAAGAGGAAGGTGTGATGCGCACAGCGGCAAGTTTCCCTCGATAAGAAACCAAGGTTTAATCGAACCAAGTAGGAGTCAAGAAGCACGTTGAAGGTTGATGGCGGCGGGATGTAGTGCGGCGCAACACCAGAGATTCCGGCGCCAACGTGGAACCTGCACAACACAACCAAAGTACTTTGCCCCAACGAAACAGTGAGGTTGTCAATCTCACCGGCTTGCTGTAACAAAGGATTAACCGTATTGTGTGGAAGATGATTGTTTGCAGAGAAAACAGTAAAAACAAGTATTGCAGCAGATTTGTATTTCAGTATTAAAAGAATGGACCGGGGTCCACAGTTCACTAGAGGTGTCTCTCCCATAAGATAAAAGCATGTTGGGTGAACAAATTACAGTCGGGCAATTGACAAATAGAGAGGGCATAACAATGCACATACATGACATGATAAGTATAGTGAGATTTAATTGGGCATTACGACAAAGTACATAGACCGCCATCCAACTGCATCTATGCCTAAAAAGTCCACCTTCAGAGTTATCATCCGAACCCCTCCAAGTATTAAGTTGCTAACAACGGACAATTGCATTAAGTATGGTGCGTAATGTAATCAACAACTACATCCTCGGACATAGCGCCAATGTTTTATCCCTAGTGGCAACAAGCACAACACAACCTTAGAACTTTACGTCACCGTCCCGGTGTCAATGCAGGCATGAACCCACTATCGAGCATAAATACTCCCTCTTGGAGTTAAAAGTAAAAACTTGGCCAGAGCCTCTACTAGTAACGGAGAGCATGCAAGATCATAAACAACACATATGTAATAACTTGATAATTAACATGACATGGTATTCTCTATCCATCCGATCCCGACAAACACAACATAGAGTATTACAGATAGATGATCTTGATCATGTTAGGCAGCTCACAAGATCCAACAATGAAGCACAATGAGGAGAAGACAACCATCTAGCTACCGCTATGGACCCATAGTCCAGGGGTGAACTACTCACTCATCACTCCGGAGGCGACCATGGCGGTGTAGAGTCCTCCGGGAGATGAATCCCCTCTCCGGCAGGGTGCCGGAGGAGATCTCCGGAATCCCCCGAGATGGGATCGGCGGCGGCGGCGTCTCGCAAGGTTTTCCGTATCGTGGTTTTTCGCATCGGGGGTTTCGCGACGGAGGCTTTAAGTAGGCGGAAGGGCAGAGTCGGGGCCCGACGATGGGCCCACACCATAGGGCGGCGCGGGCCCCCTTGGCCGCGCCGCCATGTGGTGTCGCCACCTCGTGGCCCCACTTCGTATGCTCTTCGGTCTTCTCGGAAGCTCCGTGGAAAAATAGGCCCCTGGGTCTTCGTTTCGTCCAATTCCGAGAATATTTCGTTACTAGGATTTCTGAAACCAAAAACAGCAGAAAACAGGAACCGGCACTTCGGCATCTTGTTAATAGGTTAGTTCCAGAAAATGCACGAATATGACATAAAGTGTGCATAAAACATGTAGGTATCATCAATAATATGGCATAGAACATAAGAAATTATCGATACGTCGGAGACGTATCAGGGCCTCTCTCCATTACTTTCTCCCAATCAGCTAAACAGAAGCATTGTATCACAAACCTGTTATCGTTGACTGCTCTGATATTAATCTTCTGCGAAGAATTCCAAGCAGCGATCATCTGTTGAAAAAGAGATTCATGGCTGAATCTCTTCCGACAATTAACCCTTGTGACTGCAAGCCAACGAATACTTTCAGCCAACTCTTTCTCATCCTCCTGTAGAACAAAGTCGTCAAATTCATCTTCACCGATCTCAAGGTTTCCAAACATGGAGTCGATCCCATCATCACCACCGGCCTGCGTATGACCTGGCGTGGACTTGCTCCCATCCACCTCACTCCCCTCCTTCTCACCTCCTCCCCTGCTCCAGCTAACCCCGTCCCGTCCGTCGCGCTCGCCTCGACCCGGTTTCCGACATCCCGGGAGAGAGCGCAGAGCCCTAACCACAGCAGAAGCGACCTTGGAGAACGATCGCCATACACACCTCTCCTTCCGAGAGGCCTAGCACGAAGACGGTAAAGAACCCCTTGGGAAACCCTACCGCCCTCGACTCAAACTCGCCACCAGAGACGGAGAGGACGGAAACCCTAACCGGGTACTTTCTCTTGTAACCTAGCCTTATAGGTATGCATACCTAGGAGCAGTGTAATCGTACCAATCGAAGCTTATTCTTCTTTTCTACGGAAGCTAATCGACGCAGATCGCTACTAACACTTACTCAAGGCCAGCCCATACTTACAATGTGTGACTCTGCACGTACTTGTACACACCGAAGCCCATTGCCCAGCCCAGTTTTGACCATCCTCCTGGAGCACGATCCTTTTCTGTAATACCGATCGAGTACGTATGAGCGGGTCATGTCTTTTACCCTAATCTAAGATCGATTTGCCATGGCTGCAAACTAGGCTAAAAGGTAGCCCCTACCCCGCTTGGAAACTGACTCGCGATGTCGTCGCGCTAGCCACTGCGCTGATGTGTCGATCCTGCCGACTGCTGCAGCGCCTCACCAATCACCATCATGGAGGACAGAAACTCCTTGCTATTCCTGATTAATCGCTCAAATTTAGAGGTACGCTGGTAATGCTATACACAAAACTGAGCAACTGTCTTCGCGTATGTGCACAATTGAAGTGCTAGTCCATCGAGAATAATTATTACACTCAAGCTCGGTAGAAAGTGCTTGCAGGAAATCCAAGTGTTTTCATCTATATTATTTATGTAAACTTTATATTCATGAGTTATGGTTATGCTGGTTTACGCTCAAAATTTGTGTCGTGTCCATTATTGATGGTTCGACAATTACCCGGACAGTTATACGAGAAAAAAATCTAGCAGCTTGTGCAAACACAGAATAATTTTTCGACTCCACCTCTGGCTCGCCCCCTATACCTAAATCCTGGCTCCGCCCCTGCTTATCAAGCTCGGCAGCCCAACCGTCTACCTTTCATGTATGTGGTGTATCGCATTGCACAAGCTCAGAACAATATTACATCAGTTATTTGTCCAATTGTGATACTACCTCCGTTTCAAGAAATAAGACGCACACGTATTCTAAGACGAACTTTGACCATAAAAATTGAGCAAAAAAAATCTTGATTATATTAATTAGCACCGTTGGATTCGTATTAAAAAGCATTTTCTAATGATGCTAATTTCATACAAACAATCTTTATATATCTAAAGTAATTCTTGGTCAAACAAAAAAAACACGTAAAACGAGAACACATTATTTCTTGAAAGCGGAGGTAGTAAATGACAAGATGACCTTGTCCAAGTAGCCTAGCTAGCTGGCTAGCCCCTCTGTTTCTTCACCTGCATCGGCAAGCCGCCACCCATCCGCAGCGTGAGCGCCATGATGAGCTTGGGATGCCCGTCGCCGCCAACGTACCTTAAGCTGAACCTCTCCAGCACGCACGCCACGATGGACTTCATCTGTATGTAGGCCATCTCCTTGCCGAGGCACATCCTCGGCCCGGCGTGGAAAACCGGGTACTTGAACGGGTTCTCCGGCCGGAACGCGCCCTCCTCGTCCAGCCACCGCTCCGGCCTGAACTCCTCGCAGTCCTCGCCCCAGATGCTCTCCAACCGCGCCATCGCGTAGGCGCAGTATGTCATCAGCCATCCTTTCCCGACGAACGTGCCGTCCGGGAGGAAATCGTCCGCCTTGCAGCTGTGCGTGTCGCCGGCCACCGGTGGGTACAGCCGCATTGACTCGGTGATGGCCGCGTGGAGGTAGTGCATCTCGCGCAGCTCGTCGAAACTGAACGTCGCCGACGCGCCTTCGCCGCCGGACGCGCGCGCCGCGCGGACCTCGCGCAGAATCTTGGCCTCCACGTCGGGCCGGGTGGACGCGAGCCAGAAGAACCAGGTGAGCGCGGACGAGGTGGTGTCGCGGCCGGCGAGGATGAAGTTGGTGACCACGTCGCGGAGGCTCTCGTCGCTGTGCTCGCCGGCCGCAGCGAACCTCGACAGGAAGTCGTCGTCCCTGTGCGCCAGCTGCCCGGCCTCCCTGCGCTCCCTGATGATCTTGTCAGCGTAACCGTGGATGGTGGCCAGGGCCGAGCGCATCCGCCTCTCGGGCTCCATGCCGAGCACCCGCTTGACGCGCCACAGCCACTTGACGGGCGACATGAAACGGGCCATGATGGCGTTCTGCGCGTCGTTGAACGCGGCCATGAACTCCGCGCTCTCCGGCGCGGCCATGCCGTCCTCGGCGAGGCAAGCCGGGTCCTCGCCGAACGCTACGCGGCATATGTTGTCGAACGCGAAGCGCTCCAGAACGTCCTGCACGTCCAGCACCGTCTGCCCGTCCCGCTCCGCCCGCTCGAGCAGCGGTAGCAGCCTCTCGACGACCTCGAAACGGACAGCGTCCACCACGAAGTTCCTCAGCGAGCGCTTGCTGAACTCGTAGCTGGCGGCCTTGCGCTGCCACAGCCACTGCTCGCCGTCCGAGTTGAAGATGCCGTGGCCGAGGAAGTCCTCGAGCATGGACACCGAGAGCTCGCCCTTGGGGTAGTTCCCGAAGTTCGTCTTAAGTATGTGCTCCAGGTTTGCCGGGTCGGCGGTGATGGCGCCGCCGGTGAGGCCCAACACCTTGAAGGACAGGGTATGGATTGGGCTGTTCTGCATGACGCCGGTGTACCACTCGAGGAAGCGGTCCTGGTTCTTGACGAAGTGCGGCAAAGTGCCGACGATGGGGTACACCTTGAGCCCATGGGCGCGAGGCTGCTTCTTTGGGTCCTGGCGCAGGCAGGGAAAGCATAGGAGAGGCAGGAGGAGGAAGAAGATCAGGAGAAGGGGCGGAGATGAGGTCACAGAGAAATCCATGGCCGGTGAGTGGTGCCAGGCCTGTGCTTTCGATCAGAGGTCAAGGTTTTTGGTTCCCTTTCACGGTTGATGGAATCGACGATATGGAGTTTGCTTCCGATTAAAATACGTATTTGATTCATCGGGTTACTATATTATTATCGCTATGGAGTACATGTTCTATGCTTTGTTTAGGAGCATTTGACTTTCATACATTTGACGTAATACTCCCTCCTCTAAAAATATGTTTTTAACTTTTTTTCTAACGAAATTGCTAAGTTTCAGCTAGCTGAGACGTAGCTTATGTCTCAGTCACGTGTTACAGTGTTGGATTTTGTTTCTGCTTGAAGATTCATGTTTGCTGATGTTTGTACTTTGTTTAGACCCGCATTGAAACACGTTGATGTAATTTAACTAAGACATAAGTTAAGTCTCAGTTGACTAAGCGTTAGAGAAACCCGAAGTAGTATAACTAAGTTGTGCAGATCAAGGTCTCGCGGATCTTAGCATGAACTTCAATATAAGAATAGTTTACGGCCACATATTGTAGATCCGTTGAAGGAGTGAGCGGCTCTTTGGCATTAACAAACGAGTGCATAAAGTCCGGAATCACAAATGAAGCTCGGCTACATGGATCCCGTTATTTTTTTCTAAATTCGATAACAGTATTTAAAAGTGTCAAAAACTTCTAAAAACAATACTACATAAGTCAGTGGTGTATTCTACAGGCACGCAGAATATATAGGTGAAATACCTAGTTTATATTAAAGGGGGCTCAAACAGCATACCCGGTAAATCTTTTTTTCTTGTCGGCAACAATTTCAACCATGTGCAAAAAAAAAACACCATAAAGACAGTAATATAGACTAGTGACATATGCATGTCACCAGTGGAGCTATAGCTTTTGGAACCCGGGTGCCTAGAAGGTGTCAGAACAGATTAAAAAGATATTTAGAGGGTGCATTAGGAGTGGGAAAATGTGTTTTAGCAAAGAATTTTGTTTTCTACCGGGGTCATGTGCACCCCTGTGGCTTAAGGTAGATCCGCCACTGCATGTCACTGTTGGATAATTAGGCATAATTTTTATGATTACTTCTAGAATATAAAACATGACAGCAGCAACTACTAACGTATGAAACTCGAACATACTAGATGTATTAAGCAATATGAACAACAACAGTTCATACGATACAACAATCTTCTCATGCTCTGTCATACTATCTTGAGGTTCCCAAAATTTCTACAAGTACGTGGGATAAGAGGATACTATCTAGAAGTCCAAATTCGTGAAAGTGATGCCAAATTTGTGAAAAGTGTATGCTTGGAGTTTTAAACCATCTCTAGTTTTTGTAATGTTTCCTTTTTTTTTCCAAAGTTTATAGAGAAGGGGTTGAAATTTGACGGGAGAAGAAGGGATGCTACCGGTAGCCAAAACGACAACCTTGGAGAAGGCTTTATTGGAGATGTTATACCCCATCTCATATACATGTCAGTATTACATCTCTAGCTAATAGGCTTTACATCCCAACAGAGTCGTAGGAAAGTAGTGGTGTGCCAGGTAGTCTCACCCGAAAATCATATATATCTCCCTCGACAAAACTTAAGAAAACTTATTATACAAGTTGGAGTATTTAAACGTATGGATACAGCAGAAACCCGCAAAATAACTTGAGAGCTAAGAACTGAGATTCAGCATTAAACCAACATTAGGAACTGTGGACACCCAACACACGCTACTCACTACCAAGTCTAGATATGAAGAAGGCTAGCAAATCTACTTCAAAGGGAACGGTCCCCTTAGTACAACTCAGGCCATAAAACGAGTCAGTCACCACCTCTATGGGCGCCCCTGTCTTGATGTCAGCGACGAACACCCGTCGTTCATCAGTGTCCTTGATGAGCAGCACACCGTTCCTCTCTGATAAACACACGTACGGCCCCGGTCCGTGTATCTGCCTCTGCTTGGGCAGGTTCAACTCGATCACGGGCGAGGGAAGCCAATCTGGACCACCGTCCTTATTCTCTCCGTCATGTTGTGTCCAAGTTTCCAGCCGGCGGCCATCCTTGCGCAGGCAAAGCAAGGAGAGCGTCCCCTCCGCGGTGACACTTAGGCGTGGAAAATCATGAAGGTTCCTGCTAAAGTAGCTCGTGGAGATCTTTGTCAAGAAGACGTGGCTTGTCTCGGCGCTCACACCGAGGGTGAAAAAGGTGGGAAAACGGGCTGCCCAGTTCCAGACGAGCCAGTGCGGCGCGCCATGACATACCACGGCGTTGTGAGGGCCAAACACCAGTGGACGACGGCCGCCCGGCTGCTCAAAGCATTGTTTCGTCGAGCTCCAGCTTGGATCGCCGGACGACAACGTGTGGAGCGTGAAGAACCCAAGGTGCATGGCGAGGACGATCACTTTGAAGGATGCTGGGAAGCCTCGTAATGGCCGCTTCCGCTGTCCGCTCGAGCAAATGTCCGCGTCCGTTAGAATGGCATGCTGTGCTCCGAAGCTACCCTGGCAGACGAGCGTGGGAAGAACGTTAAACGTCCCGGAGATCGGGTCGCACACGACCAGCTGATGAACAGCGCTCCGGAGGATATTACCCTCCTCGTCTACTTTCCGTCGGACGAGGAGGAGACCGCCGCGCGAGGCGAGTGCCACTGCGTGATCCAAGAGGGCGGCGGAGCCGGATGGGAAGGAGACGATGAAGCTATGGCCCAAGCCGGCGGCCAGTCGCGGTAACGGGACGAATGCTGGAGTAACAGGGGGCTTGATCCGTGTATCGAAGAAACCGAGAACATACGACGGCGGGTGGTGCGCGCACTTGGGCCAGCAGTCGCGGAGGAAGAAAGGGTCGGCTATGAGCCGGCGCCATCGCTTGCACGCCGTGGCGCAGCGGAAGACCGCCGGCACGTCCGTTACGCGCGCCAGGATCTCGACCACGAGCTCGTCCGGAAGCGTCGCCGCCGTGCTCGCTCTCCTCTTCATCTTCGTCTCGGGGGCGATTTCAGATTGGGTTTGACGGCGGCGCCTCGTCCGCATTGGACCACAGGCGATTTAGAGGATTTTAGGTTAGGTATATATACTTTTTGTCTTTTGGAACAGTTTTTTTTTTTTGAAACAACGATAATATATTAAGCTAGCAAGCCGGCTCATTAAAAACCTTCCAACCCCTTAGATACTCTGGAAGGAAAAGAGTACGACTGAAACTTGCTGCCCTTGAATCACAGTTTTGTTACATTGTTTAGAAGGCTATCTAGGAGAAAGCTAGGGAGCCACCTGTGTGTGTTACATCGTCCCAATTACAAGTCATTTTATTGCTAAAACTATGCCTAGCTAGTGTGTGAGCCACCTGGTTCGCATCTTGTGGGCAGAACTTGTAAATAACGGAACCAATAGAAGCAACCTTATCCACCCAATCCGCAAAAATTGCTGAAGATTCGTTCCACCAGCGAAGATCACCCAAGCATGCTTCGATCGTTTCCATTGAATCTGATTCGGCGATGATACTATTGCAACCAAGTCTATCAGCTAGGGCCAGTCCCTCCCGCATAGCCGCCGCTTCTGCCATTGTTGCACATGCGGTAATAAGCTCATGCTTGCTGCTACAAAACGACCATTAAAATCCCGAATAACAGCTCCAACGGCTCCCGAGCCTTCTTCAACGATAAAAGCCGCATCCACATTGAACTTCATTGTGCGAGGTTCAGGTTTGGTCTAGACAGAAGATCCTTGCTGTCCCATTCCAGTCGGCCTTCTTCCTGCATGAGCAGTAATAGATAAAATCGAAAGTTTACATTTGTAGAGAGGAACGGACAGCTTCATTATGGGTACGGCGCCTCCTAATCCACCAGAGATACCACGCGGCTACTAAAATTGTCTCCTTCATCTTCACCACTGTTAACCCTGGCATTATATTATCAGGGGATCTGATCAGATGCTCCAGTACCGCAGACCCCGATCGGTCGATCACCATTGCCTCATGAATAATATTCAATAGTCTCAAGCTCTGCCACATATCACGAGGAGTTTCACACTGAAACAAAAGATGTAGGATATCTTCAGGACCTTGGTAGGCCCTTGGTGGCAAATCAGACACTCACCACTCTGGCCAATATGCCTATTAACAAGAATACTCTTTAATGGAAGAATTCCGTGCAATGTCCTCAAGCAAAAAAAAAATCAATTTACCCGGCACTTGTAATTTCCATAACGTGCGCCATACAGGGTTCAAAGCCGAAGCTCCAGGCTGGGACATCTGTGGTGCCGCCCCACCAAATTGATGACGCCATTGATAGTGATAGGCGGATCTAACAGTGAAAACCCCATGCTTAGTGAGCGCCCGGGCAATGAAATCCTAAAAACCATTCGGATTTAAAGGAATTTGCAAAATACGCCAAGCGTCCAGGGAGTTAAATATATCATGGACAAGAACCTCATTCCATTCGCCAGTATTAGAATCAATAAGTTGCGAGACTTTTGTAAGTAGGGTGGATCCCCTGACTGTTGTTATCTTTCTGTTAGCACTCGTAGGAATCCATGGATCTCGCCATATGTTGATCTGCTCGCCATCGCCCACACGCCAAATATAACCTCTTTTGAATGTTTCCAATCCCGCCACAGTACTCTGCCACGTGAATGACGACCCAGCTTTCGGGCCAGCTTTTAGAATATCACCATCAAGATAGTACTTTGCCCGAAGAACTTGTGCACAGGGAGAGTTTGGTTCATCAATAAGCCTCCAAACTTGTTTAGCCAACATAGCATGATTAAAAGACTGGAAATCACGAAATCCCATTCCACCTTCATTCTTTGGAAAGCATAATTTCCACCATGCAAACCAATGCATCCTATTATTATTCGCATCATCGCCCCACCAAAACTTAGCAATTGCATCCATCATACTCTTACAAACACCTTGGGGATAAGAAAGACTGACATTGCATACTGATACGTCTCAAACGTATCTGTAATTCTTATGTTCCATGCTAGTTTTATGACAATACTCACATGTTTTATATACACTTTACATCATTTTGATGCATTTTCTGGTACTAACCTATTAACAAGATGCCGAAGCGCCAGTTCCTGTTTTCTGCTGTTTTTGGTTTCAGAAATCCTACACAGGAAATATTCTCGGAATTGGACGAAACAAAAGCCCACGGTCTTATTTTCCATGGAGCCTTCCAAAACACCGAAGAGGAGACGAAGAGGGGCCACGAGGCGGCCACACCATAGGGGGGCGCGGCCCCACCCCCTGGCTGCGCCGCCATATGGGGTGGGCCCCTCGGGCGTCCCCCGACTCTGCCCCTTCGCCTATATAATCCTTCTGTCGCGAAAACCCTAGTACCGAGAGCCACGATACGAGAAAAGTTCCAGAGACGCCGTCGTCATCAACCCCATCTCGGGGGGTTCAGAAGATCGCCTCCGGCACCCTGCCGGAGAGGGGAATCATCACCGGAGGGCTCTACATCACCATGCCCTCCTCCGGACTGATGCGTGAGTAGTTCATCCTTGGACTATGGGTCCATAGCAATAGCTAGATGGTTGTCTTCTCCTCTTGTGCTATCATGTTTAGATCTTGTGAGCTGCCTATCATGATCAAGACATCTATTTGTAATGATACATGTTGTGTTTGTTGGGATCCGATGAATATGGAATACTATGTCAAGTTGATTATCGATCTATCATATATGTGTTGTTTATGATCTTGCATGCTCTCCGTTGCTAGTAGAGGCTCTGGCCAAGTTGATACTTGTGACTCCAAGAGGGAGTATTTATGCTCGATAGTGGGTTCATGCCTCCATTGAATCTGGGACAAGTGACGTGAAAGTTCTAAGGTTGTGGATGTGTCGTTGCCACTAGGGATAAAACATCAATGCTTTGTCTAAGGATATTTGTATTGTTTACATTACGCACGGTACTTAATGCAATTGTCCGTTGTTTGTAACTTAATACTCGGAAGGGGTGCGGATGCTAACCCGAAGGTGGACTTTTTAGGCATAGATGCATGCTCGGATAGCGGTCTACGTTCTTTGTCGTAATGCCCTAAGTAAATCTCATAGTAGTCATCATGATATGTATGTGCATTGTTATGCCCTCTCTATTTGTCAATTGCCCAACCGTAATTTGTTCACCCAACATGTTATTTATCTTATTGGAGAGACACCACTAGTGAACTGTGGACCCCGGTCCATTCTTTTACATCTGAAAAACAACCTACCGCAATCATTGTTCTCTTGTTGTTCTTTGCAAGCAAACATCATTCTCCACACCATACGTTTAATCCTTTGTTTATAGCAAGCCGGTGAGATTGACAACCTCACTGTTAAGTTGGGGCAAAGTAGTTTGATTGTGTTGTGCAGGTTCCACGTTGGCGCCGGAATCACTGGTGTTGCGCTGCACTACACTCCTTCACCAACAACCTTCACGTGGCCTTCATCTCCTACTGGTTCGATAAACATTGGTTTCTTACCGAGGGAAAACTTGCTGCTGTACGCATCACACCTTCCTCTTGGGGTTCCCAACGGACGTGTGCTTCACGCGCCATCAAGCATTTTTCTGGCGCCGTTGCCGGGGAGATCAAGACACGCTGCAAGGGGAGTCTCTCACATCCAATCTCTTTACTTTGTTTATTGTCTTGCTTTATTTTATTTTCTGTCTTGTTTGCTTTCTTTATATCAAAAACAACAAAAAAATTAGAGATCTTTATAGTATTTATCTTAAGTTAGGACATGAGGTGTTTGAAGAGAAAATTAAAAAACCTATGGAACTTTATATCCATGCTAATGGCAATGTTATTAGTATGAATGCTTTGAACACCATTGTTGCTAATGCTATGGAAAATTCTAAGCTTGGGGAAGCTGGTTTTGAGGAGCATGATATTTTTAGTCCCCCAAGCATGGAGGAGAAAATTTACTTTGATGATATTTTACCTCCTATATATGATGATTACAATGATGACAATCATATTTTCAGTCCACCTACTATTGAGGAGAAAATTAATTATGATTACAATATGCCTCCTATATATGATGATTATGGTGATGAGAATAATAATGATAGCTATCTTATTGAATTTGCTCCCACTACAATTAATAGTAATGACTATGCTTATGTGGAGAGTAATGATTTTATGCATGTAGCTCATGATAAGAATGTTTCATGTGATAGTTATATTGTTGAGTTTGTTCATGATGCTACTGAAAATCTTTATGAGAGAGGACAATATGGTTGTAGGGATTTTCATGTTACTAAAACACCTCTCTTTTTGCTTAAAATCTTGAAGTTGTGCTTGTCTTGTTTTCCTATGCTTATTGCATTATGCTTACATGACTTGTTTATTTACAAGATTCCTTTTCATAGGAAGTGGGTTAGACTTAAAAGTGTTTCGTATTTGCTTTTGATGCTCTCTTTTGCTTCAACTCTTATTTCTTGCGAGAGCATCATTAAAATTACTGAGCCCATCTTAATGGCTATAAAGAAAGCACTTCTTGGGAGATAACCCATGTTTTTATTTTGCTACTGTTTTGTTGTGTCTTGGAAGTTGTTACTACTGGAGCAACCTCTCCTTATCATGTTTATTTCGTTTTTGCGCCAAGTAAAGTCTTTGATAGGAAAGTTGATAGTAGATTTGGATTTCTGCGCAGAAACAGATTTTTAGCTGTCACGAATTTGAGTTGATCTCTCTGTAGGAAACTCGTAAAATCTTTGAAAACTTCATGCGTGATCCTCAGATATGTACGCAACTTTCGTTCAACTGGAGCTTTTCCATCTGAGCCTGTTAAGTGCCTCGAAAAAATTCGTCTTTACGGACTGTTCTGTTTTGACAGATTCTGCCTTTTATTTCGCATTGCCTCTTTTACTGTGTTGAGTGGATTTCTTTGCTCCATTAAATTTAGTAGCTTTGGGTAATGTCTAGAAGTGTTGGGAATAATTGTGTCCTTGTTGAACATGTGAATTTTTGATTATGCACTAACCCTCTAATGAGAATGCTTTGAGTTTGGTGTGAAGGAAGTTTTCAAGGATCAAGAGAGGAGGATGATATGATATGATCAAGAAGAGTGAAAAGTCTAAGCTTGGGGATGCCCCTGTGGTTCATCCCTGCATATTTCAAGAAGACTCAAGCGTCTAAGCTTGGGGATGCCCAAGGCATCCCCTTCTTCATCAAAACTTATCAGGTCACCTCTAGTGAAACTATATTTTTATTCTGTCACATCTTATGTGCTTTACTTAGAGCGTCTGTGTGCTTTTATTTTTGTTTGTGTTTGAATAAATTCGGATCCTAGCATTCATTGTGTGGGAGAAAGACACCCTCCGCTTTTTCATATTGAACACTGGTGTTCTTAGTTTTACTTTTAATGTTCATGGCGAAAGTTGAAAGCCGCTTCATTTATTGCTACTTGGTTGGAAACAGAAAATGCTTCATGTGGTAATTGGTATATTGTCTTGAATAATTTGATACTTGGCAATTGTTTTGAGCTCTCAAGTAGATCATGTTTAAGCTCTTGCATCATGTGGTTTAAACCTATTAGCGGAGAACTACCGTAGAGCTTGTTGAAATTTGGTTTGCATGATTGGTCTCTCTAAAGTCTAGATATTTTCCGCAACAAGGAAGACAGTGTAGAGTCTTATAATGCTTGCAATATGTTCTTATGTAAGTTTTGTTGTACCGGTTCATACTTGTGTTTGCTTCAAACAACCTTGCTAGCCAAAGCCTTGTACTGAGAGGGAATGCTTCTCGTGCATCCAAAACCTTGAGCCAAAACTTATGCCATTTGTGTCCACCATAACTATCTACTATGTGGTATTTTTCTGCCATTCCAAAGTAAATTGCTTGCGTGCTACCTTTAAAAATTTCATTCCTTGTCTTAGCAATACATAGCTCATGGGAAAGTAGCATAAAAACTATTGTGGTAAAGAATATGTCGCTTATGTATCTTAGTTCTTATAAGTTGCTTGTTGAGCGGTAACCATGTTTCTGGGGACGCCATCAACCTGTTACACCTTTGTTGAATATCATGTGAGTTGCTATGCATGTTCGTCTTGTCTTAAGTAAGGGAGATTTGCCATGAGTTAAATGGTTTGAGTATGCATATTGTTAGAGAAGAACATTGGGCCGCCAACCAAAGCCATGTATCATGGTGGAAGTTTCAGCTTGGACATTAATCCTCAAATCTCTTATGAGAATATTATCTGTTGTTGAATGCTTAAAGCATAAAAGAGGAGTCCATTATTTGTTTTCTATGTTGTCCCGGTATGGATGTCCTCAAGTTGAGATCTATCAAAATTGAAAGATCAAATGCGATCTATCTCCTTGGACCTTTGTACAGGTGGCATAGAGGTACCCCTTTGTGACACTTGGTTGAAACATATGTAATGCAATGATAATCCATGGAAATCCGAGCTAATTAGGACAAGGAGCGGGCACTATTAGTATTCGATGCATGAGGCTTGCAACTTATAGGAGGTTTTATGCATAACACATATGAATTATTACTACCGTTGACAAAATTGTTTCCATGTTTTCAAAATAAAAAAGCTCTAGCACATGAGTAATCCTCGCTTCCTCTCGCGAAGGGCCTTTCTTTTACTTTATGTTGAGTCAGCTTTACCTACTTCTTTCTATCTTAGAAGCAAACACTTGTGTCAACTGTGTGCATTGATTCTTACATACTTGCTTATCTCGCACTCATCATATTACTTTGTCTTGACAATTATCCATGAGATATACATGTTGAAAGTTGAAAGCAACCGCTGAAACTTAAATCTTCCTTTGTGTTGCTTCAAAACCTTCTATTAAGAATCTATTGCTTTATGAGTTAACTCTTATGCAAGACTTGTTGATGCTTGTCTTGAAAGTACTATTCATGAAAAGTCTTTGATATATGATTCAATTGTTTAGTCATTATCTATTTGTTAACAAACTATAGACCATTGCTTTGAATCACTTCATTCCTCTCATATGCTTTACAATAGTATTGATCAAGATTATGATAGTAGCATGTCACTTCAGAAATTATCCTTGTTATCGTTTACCTACTCGAGGGCGAGTAGGAACTAAGCTTGGGGATGCTTGATACGTCTCAAACGTATCTATAATTTCTTATGTTCCATGCTAGTTTTATGACAATACTCACATGTTTTATATACACTTTACATCATTTTGATGCATTTTCCAGTACTAACCTATTAACAAGATGCCGAAGCGCCAGTTCCTGTTTTTTGTTGTTTTTGGTTTCAGAAATCCTACACAGGAAATATTCTCGGAATTGGACGAAACAAAAGCCCACGGTCTTATTTTCCACGGAGCCTTCCAGAACACCGAAGTGGAGACGAAGAGGGGCCACGAGGCGGCCACACCAAAGGGGGCGCGGCCCCACCCCTGGCCGCGCCGCCATATGGGGTGGGCCCCTCGGGCGTCCCCCGACTCTGCCCCTTCGCCTATATAATCCTTCCATCGCGAAAACCTTAGTACCGAGAGCCACGATACGAGAAAAGTTCCAGAGACGCTGCCGCCGTCAACCCCATCTCGAGGGGTTCAGAAGATCGCCTCCGGCACCCTGCCGGAGAGGGGAATCATCACCGGAGGGCTCTACATCACCATGCCCGCCTCTGGACTGATGCGTGAGTAGTTCATCCTTGGACTATGGGTCCATAGCAGTAGCTAGATGATTGTCTTCTCCTCTTGTGCTATCATGTTTAGATCTTGTGAGCTGCCTATTGATACGTCCAAAACGTATCTACTTTCCCGAACACTTTTGCTATTGTTTTGCCTCTAATTTGTGTATTTTGGATACAACTAACACGGACTAACGTTGTTTTCAGCAGAATTGCCCTGGTGTCTTGTTTTTGTGCAGAAACTCAACTTTCAGGAAAATCCCCGGGATTAATTCCAATGGGCCTATTTTCACAGAATATTAACGGAGCCAGAAGACCAGAAGGAGGGGAGCCACGAGGCGCCCACCCCACAAGGCGGCGCGGTGGGCCCCTGGGCCGCGCCGGCCTATGGTGGCGGCGCCTCGGCCAGCCTCCGACGCCCCCCTTTCGACTACTTAAGGGTTTCGACCTAAAAACGCACGGGGGTTAGACGAAATTGCCAGAAGACATCCAGAACACCGCCGCCATCGCGAAACTCCGTCTCGGGACCAGAAACTCCGTTCTGGCACTCCGCCGGGACAGGGCATTGGAGGAGATCATCGCCATCATCACCACCGACGCCTCTCCATCAACCAGCCATGCTTCCCCCATCCATGTGTGAGTAATTCCCCCGCTGTAGGCTGAAGGGGATGGTAGGGATTGGATGAGATTGATCATGTAATAGTCATAAGATTGTTAGGGCATAGTGCCTAGTATCCGTTATTGGTACTTTTATGATATTATTGCAACTTGTTATGCTTAATGCTTGTCACTAGGGCCCGAGTGCCATGATTTCAGATCTGAACATGTTATTGTTTCATGATGATATTCATTGTTTTATGATCATACCTGCAAGTTGTATACACATGTTGCTGTCCGGAACCCGAGGCCCCAAAGTGACAGAAATTGGGACAACCGGAGGGGAAGGCTGTGATATGAGGATCACATGTGTTCACGGAGTGTTAATGCTTTGCTCCGGTGCTTTATTAAAAGGAGTGCCTTAATTACCAGTAGTATCCCTAGAGGCCCGGCTGCCACCGGCTGGTAGGACAGAAGATGTTGTGCAAGTTTCTCATTGCGAGCACGTACGACTATATACGGAACACATGCCTATGGTTGTTTAGTACTTGGATACTGTTTTATTACTATATGCAAATGCCATGTCTTGATTGTTACATGAGTTCTCTTATCCATGCAGCGCCCGTTCATCCATCCCTGTGCCTACAGTATTTTAATCCTGTTGTTTACTATAATCACTCATCGCTGTCTTTGTTACACCGTCGCTTATATTTCACTACTCGCTATCGCTATAAAACTGTTGCTACTCGATAAACTCTTGCGAGCAAGTCTATTTTCAGGTGCAGCTGAATTGACAACTCCGCTGTTAAGGCTTACAAATATTCTTTGGCTCCCCTTGTGTCGAATCAATAAATTGGGTTTTACTTCCCTCGAAGACTGTTGCGATCCCCTATACTTGTGGGTCATCAAGACTATTTTCTGGCGCCGTTGCCGGGGAACATAGCTTTATTTGCAAGTTCACCTGGATTGATATTGTTCGCTGCAAATTCTCCATCATGGGTAAACCTCGCGATACTAAAGTCGCCATATTACCATCCACTACAAGAAAAGATACAACTCTGAGTACCTCTGCTGCTCTTGATTCACCATCTGTGATAAGTCAACTTGTTTCACCACCACAAGCTTCACGTGTTGGTACTTCGCTGAAACTGAAAATTCCTCTGATAATTTTGATGATGCTTCTACTGTGCTTGATGATAATGGTTCATTAGGTCCTTTTCTAGATGCTACAATTGCTAGGTCTAGACAAATTGAAAATACTGAAATTCCTAATGAAAATATTGTTACACTGTTAATTCACCTGAGTCTGTTGAATACTCTAGTGATGATCTTGATGAAGATTATGTGGAACTTGATGATGATTTTATTAATAAATGCAATGCTACTACTGATGCAAGTAATATTAAAAAGCTTCTTGCACAACGTGCTGTTAGATATAAACTGTCTCCTGATCCTATATTTGCCACATCTCCTATAAACATTAAGGATAAGGATTATGATTTTTCTCTTGATTTATCTCATATATCTATTGTTGAGAAAACACCTTTTTGTGGAACTGAAAAAGAAAGTGCTGTAGAACACATGATTGAGCTGTCTACTCTGAGTAGCTTGTTTTCTGATGATACCAAGAAGCGTACTTATTTTGTTGCTAAATTTTTCCTTTCTCATTAAAGGATGATGCTAAAACTTGGTATAATAGTTTGCCTCCTGATTCTATTGATAGTCCAAGTGGTTTGCTTGATGTTTTCTTTCGGAAATACTTTCCTGCTAGTGCTCAACATATTGCTTTGCGGAAAATTTATAGTTTTGACCAGGAAGATGGAGAGAAATTGCCTGAAGCTTGGGCAAGATTTTGCTCTCTTATCGAGCTCGGCACTGGACATGATTTGGAAAAGCATGATTTACTTGATATATTTTATAGTGGACTAACCATTGAGTCTAGGGCATACCTGGATAGTTGTGTCTGGTTGTGTTTTCGAGAAAAGAACTCCGGACGAGCGGAAGAATTATTGGCTAAAATAGGCCGGAATCATGATGATTGGACTACACCTGAACCAACTCCAACGCCAATATTGAAGAAGAGGGGTATGATTAAATTAAATGATGAAGATATGTGGGAAGCCAAGAAATCTCTTAAGGAGAAAGGTATTAAATCGAAGATGTGAAGAATTTACCTCCCATAGAAGATTTATGTAAGATAACTCCCCCTTCATCCATGATTGAGGTACATTCTCTTCAACGCTTTAGTAGGGAAGATATTCCGTACTCAAAACCTCCTAATCAATGTTTAGATGAGTTTGATAATTATATTGTTAAGCAAGATAACTTTAATATGAGAGTAGAGAATCATTTAATGGAAAATTCTCGAGCTATTAGTAAATTGCATGATATTGTGGAGAGAACCTCCAATGATGTTAAGATGCTTGTTAAACATTTTCATATGGTTCAAACTCAAATTGATCAACTCACTAAAGTGCAAAATGACTTGTTGAAAAATAGTTCTAAAGAAAAACATGCTTATGAAGTAACAACTAGAGGTGGTGTTTCTACTCAGGATCCTATGTATCCTGAGGGGCATCCCAAAAGAGTTGAACAAGATTCTCAACGAACTAAAGAAATTAGTGCTCCTTCTAAGAAAAAGAAGAAGAAACATAAAACTGTTGTAGAATTCTCTGAGCCTGTTAATGATCCTAATAGTATTTCTATTTGTGATGCAAAAACTGAAAGTGGTAATGAACATGATAAAGATAATGATAAGAATGATGTTTCTGATAAAGAAGAGGTTGAAGATGGACCTGAAAAGCATGCTAAAAATAAAAAGTACACTAAAGAAGATTTTATTGCTAAGAAACATGGTAATGAAAGAGAAACTTGGGTTCAAAAGCAAATGTCTTTTCCTGCTAAGAAACTAAAATCAAAGGAAGAAGAACACTATAATAAATTTTGTGATTGGATGAAACCTTTGTTCTTGCAAATTCCTTTGACTGATGCTATTAAATTGCCTCCTTATTCAAAGTATATGAAAGATATTGTCTCTAACAAAAGGAAAATTCCTAATGAGGAGATTTCCACTATGCTTGCTAATTACTCTTTCAATGGCAAAGTTCCAAAGAAGTCGGGCGACCCAGGTATACCGACTATTCCTTGTTCCATCAAGAATAATTATGTTAGAACTGCTCTATGTGATTTGGGAGCAGGAGTTAGTGTTATGCCTTTTTCTCTTTACAAGAGACTTGATTTAGATAAGTTGATACCAACTGATATATCTTTGGAAATGGCTGATAAATCTACTGCTGTTCATGTTGGTGTGTGTGAGGATGTTCCTGTTCAAGTTACTCAAAATTGCTTAATATTAACTGATTTTGTTGTGTTGGAAATGCCTGAAGATGATAATATGTCTATTATTCTTGGAAGACCTTTTCTTAACACTGTAGGGCTGTTATTGATTGCAATAAAGGAAAAGTTACTTTCAATGTTGATGACAAGGAACATACTGTTTATTTTCCCAAGAGGATTTATAAATTATATGGAGTTAATACAATTTCTAATTTGAGATCTATCAAAGTGGGAGATATTGATTGTCCAATATATGAGCCTAAAGAAGAATATCAAACTCTTGTGATTGGATCCATAGCAATACAATATAAGGTAACATGATTGATTTGAGGTTTATTTCTTCTTATGACATGTAAAAATTATTTGGTGGCAAGACTTGATCAACCTTGTTAACAAGTATATTTAATATGCATAGAAGATCTAAACAACATTTCTTTCTTTCTCCACTTGGTTTACTTGCTGTAGTACCACTTGTTTTGCAAGATGCTAAGTTGTTTAGAAGTTTGAAAATCTTTTTCTGTCCTGAATTAGTAATTTTAACACCCAGAAATGTGCGTTTTTCAAAGTTCTCAAAAATTTACAAAAATTATACCGTTGGTCTTATTTTTCGAAGAGCAACCTGGGAGTGCCTGGGGCTGACCAGTGGGGCACCCCAGGGCTGCTCCCCATGATCCGGCGCGGCCAAGGAGGGGGGCGCGCCACCCTGTGGTGTGGGCCCCTCCTTGCCCCACTAAGTCATCTCTTCCTCTTATTCTACTCTCTCTCCCGAAAAACTCGTACCAACTTTCTCTCACTCGCGTTTTTGCTCAAGAGCTCAGGATTTTTCGATCTCTTTGCTCAGCTCAGATTTCTGTCTGAAATTTGGCACATTTGCTCTCCGGTATGTGACTCCTCCGATTATCCAAATAGAATTTTGATTGGTTGAGTATATCTTGAATATTTTGTTGCTGTAGGTAACATGTTAAGTGAGCTTTCATGCTTGTTCTAAGTTGTAAAAATTAGTTTTGATGCATGTTTAGTACTCTACCAAGTTCCTATAGTAGTTTCCTTCATTTATATGTCTCCAAATCAACTTTTATAATGTTTGTTGAAAAATTTCAGAAAAAGAAGATGCATAACCATACCTTTGGAGAGGTGTTCGAAAGAGAGACGACAAGCACGGGGAGGCCCTCAAGGGCAGCCACCCGAATTAGACGATCCTATAATGAGGATATCATCGCACCGAGCTTCGAAGTTGAAGAGGATAATGGAGTTCCTAATGCTTCAACCTTTCCATGCTATGACTTTTTGCGTAATGCAGGGCTGCTTGATGACTTCTTGTTCCTCATCAATAATGTGGGCTTGTCTACCTATATGGAAGATGAGAGGAGTCAATACTACATGCTAACTAAAATCTTTGTTGAAAGCTTTAAGTTCAACAACACACACTTCACACCATCAGTTTCATTTAGGATTTATGATAGGCCTATTACTATGAAGTTGAAGGATTTTTGTGTTGCATTGGATATTGCTCCTGTAGGTACAGCGAAGAAGATCGAGAAAAGCCCCAAAGCTTTGACGGAGCTCTATCGAGAAGTTACCAATGATGATGGTCGCGCCATTCAGCGCGGCAAGATAAGAAACATTCAACTCCCCGCCATTAGATATTTCGCTTACTATCTTGCTACTAGCATTCTTGGTAGGGAGAACACTAGCAACATTTCTAGTTATCATCTTGCTTTTCTAGTTGCTGCACTTACTGGAAATACACCTTATCATCTTGGTGCTCTTGTTGCTCGTCGTTTATCCAATAAGGGGCCTATTTTTGGAGGAATTGTTGCTTCACGTATTATGGCATATCTAGATCTTCCTCTTGATTCTACTGATGAGAAATTAACTCCTATAAGGCTTGATATTGCTGCTATGAAGAGTCACCAATTTGTCACAACTGACTCTAGTTTAGAAAATATTGTCTATAAAATGTTGTTTATTGACGGGGATGAGAGGGAAATCCCTTTGCCGCAGGCCGATTTGTTCAGTGTTCACAGGAAACCGTGGTCGCGCTCTAAGGAGGAGGTGGATGAGCAGCTGAGGATACATGGTTTCCACCAGCAGCATGACTCCGAGGACGCCGAGCCCTCCTACGGGTACACCGTCACGTATCCTGGTGTGTCTTCCAGCACATACCCAGAACAGGATCCTTCTTCGTCATACTATGGAGGTGCCACTTCATGGGCACCATGGGATTGATCTCCACTTAGGCCAAAAGCCTAAGCTTGGGAGGAGGTATGCCGGCATCACTCATTCATTGCATATTACAATTGACGGATACCTGTACATACTTGTTTAGCTTCTTAAGGTGGTTTCTAATAAGAGGGAGATGATATTTGGGGAAGTGCTGTTTGAAAACAGATTCTGGACTGATACTAAACAAATTTCTGTGCGTAGCCAGAACGTTATTTTAAGCTGAAATTTTTTGTGCATTTTCCCCAGGTTATTATCTAACTTTCATTAGTTGAGCACTTTTCGAGTTGAGCAGCGGAAGATTTTCGTAAAAAAAGATTACTGTACTGCTGTCAAGTTTTGGCAGATTTCTGCCACTTTGCTTTTCTGTGATTTTTTTAGTTTTCATTCTCTTATTTTTGCTTTGTTTCTTTTCTAAAACACAAAAAGAACAAAAATATTTCTGTTGTTTCTCTTCATTATTTGTTTATTTTGGTTTCTTGTTCTTATTTTGCTTTATTTGCTATCGTTAGGTTGCTATGAGAAAATCCAAAAAGATTTTGCTTTGTTTGCTTGTTTCCTTTTGTTCTTGTTTCCAATTCGAAAAAACCAAAAATATTTGTTGTTCTTCTTTGGTTTTGTAAAGTTCATTATGGAGTTCAGCGGTCTCCGGTGGTTGGAGCTTGGTTTTCATTCCATATTATTCAAGCTACACAAGTGAAAGGCAATAATGACGATCTACGGCAACTCGACCGTGGTGAGAGGCTGGTATGAACTCTATTTGTTTTCATTTTTGTACATATACTCATCCATGTGAGCATGCTTAGCTGGTTCATGTGAGGTATATGTCATTTAAGAAAGTCTAGTAGTTCATGATCTCTCATGTTTAGCTCCAATTTATTAATATGAGTAGCATGTCATAAATATTTGCTTGCGTTGTTCTATTCATAAATAGGTATGACATTGTGGTATCCTCTTCTGAATAATTCACTTGAATCGACTTGGCACATGCTCACGCATGCATATTACTGAACAAAAGTCAATTAAGCCTCGATGATTTACTTTGCCTCAGAGTTCTTGTATCACTTTTATGCCTCTGTTAATTTATTTTGCCACAAGCATGATTATGACAGTTATTGCTCTCTTGATTGTCGCTTCCCAGTCTATTGCTAGCCTACACTTGTACTGAGCGGTGATAACCCACAAGTATAGGGGATCGCAACAGTCTTCGAGGGAAGTAAAACCCAAATTTATTGATTCGACACAAGGGGAGGTAAAGAATACTTATAAGCCTTAACAACTGAGTTGTCAATTCAGCTGCACCTGGAAAAGCACTAGTAACAGGGGTGATGTGAAAGCAGTAGTAATATGAGAGCAATAGTAACAGTAACACAAGCAACAGATATAGTAATATGAGAGCAATGGCACCATGAAAATAGTTGATACTACTTCCAATGTCATGTAGAACGAGTATATGATGATGAAAGATGGACCGGGGTTCCCAGCTATCTACACTAGTGGCAACTCTCCAATAACAAGTGTTGGGTGAACAAATTACAGTTGGGCAATTGATAGGATTGAAATAGCATTAAGAAAGAACATCAAGATTATTAATCATGTAGGCATGTTTCCCATATATAGTCATACATGCTCGCAATGAGAAACTTGTACAACATCTTTTGTCCTACCAGCCGGTGGCAGCCGGGCCTCTAGGGAATCTACTGGAAATTAAGGTACTCCTTTTAATAGAGCACCGGAGCAAAGCATTAACACTCCGTGAAAACATGTGATCCTCATATCTAAGCCTTTCCCTCCAGCTTGTCCCAATTTCTGTCACTTTGGGGCCTTTGGTTCCGGACATAGACATGTGCATACAACTTGTAGATACAATCTAAGCAATAATTATAGAGCTCAAATCTAAGATCATGCCACTCGGGCCCTAGTGACAAGCATTAAGCACAACAAGATTGCAGCAACAATAACTTCACAAACTTTATAGATAGACTAATCATAATGTAACAATCCATTGGATCCCAACAAACACAACACCGATTACATCAGATGAATCTCAATCATGTAAGGCAGCTCATGAGATCATTGTATTGAAGTACATGGGGGAGAGAATACCAACTAGCTACAGCTAGAACCCGTAGTCCATGGGGGAACTACTCACGGAGCATGATGGAGGCGGTGGCGTCGATGGAGATGGCTTCCGGGGGCACTTCCCCGTCCCGGCAGGGTGCCGGAACAGAGACTTATGTCCCCCGAATTGGAGTTTCGCGATGGCGGCGGTGCCCCTGGAGTCTTTCTGGAGTTTCGGCAATTGGTATCGAGGTTTTAGGTCACCAGGGCTTAAATAGGCGAAGAGTCGGAGTCGGAGGGGCCACGGGGCCACCTCACACTAGGGCGGCGCGCCCCCCTCCTGGGCCGCACCGGCCACACGTGTGGGGCCCCCAGGGCACCCCTCTGGTCCCCCTCTGACTTTCTGGAAGGTTCCGGGAAAATAGGATGCTTGGGTCTTCGTTTCGTCGAATTCCGAGAATATTGCCCGAACAGCCTTTCTCGGAACCAAAAACAACAGAAAACAAGCAACCGGCACTTCGGCATCTTGTTAATAGGTTAGTTCCGGAAAATGCATAAAAACATTATAAAGTGCAAGCAAAACATGTAAGTATTGTCATAAAACAAGCATGGAACATCAGAAATTATAGGTACGTTGGAGACGTATCAGCATCCCCAAGCTTAGTTCCTGCTCGCCCTCGAGTAGGTAAACGATAAAAAGAGTAATTTCTGTAGTGACATGCTACTTACGTAATCTTGATCATACTATTATAAAGCATATGAGATGAATGAAGTGATTCAAGGCAATGATCTATAGTTGCTAACAAATAGATAACATATAGCAAAAAATTTCATGAATAGTACTTTCAAGACAAGCATCAAAAGTCTTGCATAAGAGTTAACTCATAAAGCAATAAATTCAAAGTAAAGGCATTGAAGCAACACAGAGGAAGATTTAAGTTTCAACAATTGCTTTCAACTTTCAACATGTATATCTCATGGATAATGGTCAACACAAAGTAATATGATGAATGCAAATAAGCAAGTATGTAAGAATCAATGCACAGTTGACACAAGTGTTTGCTTCTAAGATGGAAGGAAGTAGGTAAACTGACTCAACATAAAGTAAAAGAAAGGCCCTTCGCAGAGGGAAGCAGTGGATTAAATCATGTGCTAGAGCTTTTTAAGTTTTGAAATCATATAGAGAGCATAAAAGTAAAGTTTTGAGAGGTGTTTGTTGTTGTCAACGAATGGTAGCGGGTACTCTAACTACCTCGTCAACCAGACTTTCAAGAGCGGCTCCCATGAAGGACGTTATCTCTACCAGCAAGGTAGATCATCCCTCTTCTCTTTTGTTTACACATGTACTTTAGTTTTTTTTTTTTAATTTTTTTTATGACACTCCTCCCAACCTTTTGCTTACACAAGCCATGGCTAACCGAATCCTCGGGTGCCTTCCAACAATCACATACCATGAAGGAGTGTCTATTTGCAAAATTAAGTTGCTTACTGATGAATCAGAGCAAAACATGTGAAGAGAATTATTAATGCAAGTTAATTAATCGGGGCTGGGAACCCCATTGCCAGCTCTTTTTGCAAAGTTATTGGATAAGCGGATGAAGCCACTAGTCCATTGGTGAAAGTCTGTCCGAAGTAAATGACAAGATCGAAAGATAAAACACCACATACTTCCTCATGAGCTATAAAACATTAACACAAATAAGAGATAATAGCTTTTGAATTGTTTAAAGGTAGCACATGAAGTATTTGCTTGGAATGGCAGGAAAAATACCATGTAGTAGGTAGGTATGGTGGACACAAATGGCATAGTGGTTGGCTCAAGGTTTTGGATGCACGAGAAGCATCCCCTCTCAGTACAAGGCTTTGGGCTAGCAAGGTTATTTGAAGCAAACACAAGTATGAACCGGTACAGACAAAACTTACATAAGAACATATTGCAAGCATTATAA
>NW_025901202.1:0-19138 GCF_022539505.1 Lolium rigidum
TCCTAATTAGCTTGGACTACCGGATCATCGCAATAAACATGTTTTAACCAAGTGTCACAATGGGGTACCTCCATGCGCATGTACAAAGGTCTAAGGAGAAAGCTCGCATTTTGGATTTCTCGCTTTTGATTATTCTCAACTTAGACATCCATACAGGGACAACATGGACAACGAGATAATGGACTCCTCTTTAATGCATAAGCATGTGGCAACAATTATTATTCTCATATGAGATTGAGGATATATGTCCAAAAGCTGAAACTTCCACCATGAATCATGGCTTTAGTTAGCGGCCCAATGTTCTTCTCTAACAATATGTATGCTCCAACCATAAAGGTGGTAGATCTCTCTTACTTCAGACAAGACGGACATGCATAGCAACTCACATGATATTCAACAAAGGGTAGTTGATGGCGTCCCCAGAAACATGGTTATCGCACAACAAGCAACTTAATAAGAGATAAAGTGCATAAGTACATATTCAATACCACAATAGTTTTTAAGCTATTTGTCCCATGAGCTATATATTGTAAAGGTGAATGATGGAATTTTAAAGGTAGCACTCAAGCAATTTACTTTGGAATGGCGGAAAAATACCATGTAGTAGGTAGGTATGGTGGACACAAATGGCATAGTGGTTGGCTCAAGGATTTTGGATGCATGAGAAGTATTCCCTCTCGATACAAGGTTTAGGCTAGCAAGGTTATTTGAAACAAACACAAGGATGAACGGTGCAGCAAAACTCACATAAAAGACATATTGTAAACATTATAAGACTCTACACCGTCTTCCTTGTTGTTCAAAACTCAATACTAGATATTATCTAGACTCTAGAGAAACCAAATATGCAAACCAAATTAGCAAGCTCTAAGTGTTTCTTCATTAATGGGTGCAAAGTATATGATGCAAGAGCTTAAACATGAGCACAACAATTGCCAAGTATCAAATTATTCAAGACATTTTAGAATTACTACATGTAGCATTTTCCAATTCCAACCATATAACAATTTAACGAAGAAGAAACTTCGCCATGAATACTATGAGTAAAGCCTAAGGACATACTTGTCCATATGCTACAACGGAGCGTGTCTCTCTCCCATACAGTGAATGCTAGGATCCATTTTATTCAAACAAAACAAAAAACAAAAACAAACCGACGCTCCAAGCAAAGCACATAAGATGTGACGGAATAAAAACATAGTTTCGGGGGAGGAACACGATAATGTTGTCGATGAAGAAGGGGATGCCTTGGGCATCCCCAAGCTTAAACAGCTTGAGTCTTCTTAGAATATGCGGGGTGAACCACCGGGGCATCCCCAAGCTTAGAGCTTTCACTCTCCTTGATCATATTGTATCATACTCCTCTCTTGATCCTTGAAAACTTCCTCCACACCAAACTCGAAACAACTCATTAGAGGGTTAGTGCACAATAAAAATTAACATGTTCAGAGGTGACACAATCATTCTTAACACTTCTGGACATTGCATAAAGCTACTTGGACATTAATGGATCAAAGAAATTCATCCAACATAGCAAAAGAGGCAATGCGAAATAAAAGGCAGAATCTGTCAAAACAGAACAGTCAGTAAAGATGGATTTTATTGAGGCACCAGACTTGCTCAAATGAAAATGCCCAAATTGAATGAAAGTTGCGTACATATCTGTGGATCACTCACGTAAATTGGCATAATTTTCTGAGTTACCTACGAGAGAATTAGACCAGATTCGTGACGACAAAGAAATGCGTTTACCGCGCGATAATCCAAATCTAGTATTTACTTTACTATCAAAGACTTTACTTGGCACAACAAAACAAAAAACTAAGATAAGGAGAGGTTGCTACAGTAGTAAACAACTTCCAAGACTCAAATATAAAACAAAAATACTGTAGTAAAAACATGGGTTGTCTCCCATAAGCGCTTTTCTTTAACGCCTTTCAGCTAGGCGCGAAAGTGTATATCAAGTATTATCGAGAGATGAAGCATCGACATTACCTTGGGCTTTACCCTTACCTTTTTTGTCCTTTTTCTTACTCTTTGGCTTAGGGAATATATGGCTACCCCCGGGTGTAGAGGTGAATTTTAGGGTTCCTTCTCTCATGTCTATGACTGCTCCCAATAGTTTCAGCAGGGATCTTCCGAGTGTGATTTGTCCTGTTCCTGCGCATTCAATGACAAGATAATCAATGAATATTGTTCTCCCAAGAATGGTTGTATGCACACCCGCAGCTATCCCTTTAGGAATTATAACGAGTTATCAATAAGAGTTATTCCTTCTCCCCTTCGGCGAATTCCCAAAGTTTCAAAGATTTATGAATACTCTTAGGCATTAGGCAAAATTCAGTCATAATATCACAATTAGCATGAAGAGTTTGGTCACCTATGACAATTTTAATAGTAGGATCCCACAATGAAGGTTCGAGTTCACTAAAACTTGATCAAGACGGTTACGAATATATCCATAATTTTCATTTAAGCGAGATGCACTTGTCTCAAGAGTGTTTAATCTATTATAAATCCTAATAAGGGCTGAATCAAAGTTATTAGCTGAATCATGTGATGCAACCAACTTCTTTATGGCATTAAAAGCTTGATCCCCATTACAATGAAGGAAATCTCCTCCCACTAGAGCATCCAAGGCATATCTATAGCGAATCATAAGACCAAAATAAAAATTACTAAGGAGCAAACTTAGAGTCATTTGAGGTTCAGTTTTACGATAAGAAGTAAAAATCCTGGATCAAGCATCTTTAAAACTTTCCTCATCCCCTTGTTTAAAAGTAAAAACTAACTCCTCAGGTGAGGAAGTAACAGGTACAGAGCTAGACATGATAACAAAAGTAAACTAAATGCAAGTAACTAATTTTTTTTTTGTGTTTTTGATATAGAAAGCAAGACAGTAAATAAAGTAAAGCTAGCAACTAATTTTTTGTGTTTTTATATAATGCAGCAAACAAAGTAGTAAATAAAATAAAGCAAGACAAAAACAAAGTAAAGAGATTGGGAAGTGGAGACTCCCCTTGCAGCGTGTCTTGATTTCCCGACAACGGCGCGCGGAAATTTGCTTGATGCGTGTAGGCTGACACGTCCGTTGGGAACCCCAAGAGGAAGGTGTGATGCGCACAGCGGCAAGTTTCCCTCGGTAAGAAACCAAGGTTTAATCGAACCGGTAGGAGTCAAGAAGCACGTTGAAGGTTGATGGCGGCGGGATGTAGTGCGGCGCAACACCGGAGATTCGGCGCCAACGTGGAACCTGCACAACACAACCAAAGTACTTTGCCCCAACGAAACGGTGAGGTTGTCAATCTCACCGAGCTTGCTGTAACAAAGGATTAACCGTATTGTGTGGAATATGATTGTTTGCAAGAAAACGAGTAAAGAACAAGTATTGCGGCAGATTTGTATTTCGGTATAAAAGAATGGACCGGGGTCCACGAGTTCACTAGAGGTGTCTCTCCCATAAGATAAAAGCATGTTGGGTGAACAAATTACGGTCGGGCAATTGACAAATAGAGAGGGTATAACAATGCACATACATGTCATGATAAATATAGTGAGATTTAATTGGGCATTACGACAAAGTACATAGACCGCCATCCGGCATGCATCTATGCCTAAAAGTCCACCTTCGAGGTTATCGTCCGAACCCCTTCCGATATTAAGTTGAAAAACAACGAGACAATTGCATTAAGTATGGTGCGTAATGTAATCAATAACTACATCCTCGGACATAGCATCAATGTTTTATCCCTAGTGGCAACGACACATCCACAACCTTAGAACTTTCTGTCCATTGTCCCAGATTTAATGGAGGCATGAACCCACTATCGAGCATAAATACTCCCTCTTGGAGTTAAGAGCAAAAATTTGGCCGAGCCTCTACTAATAACGGAGAGCATGCAAGATCATAAACAACACATAGGTAATAACTTGATAATTAACATAACATAGTATTCTCTATCCATCGGATCTAGACAAACACAACATATAGTATTACGGATAGATGATCTTGATCATGTTAGGCAGCTCACAAGATCCAACAATGAAGCACAATGAGGAGAAGACAACCATCTAGCTACTGCTATGGACCCATAGTCCGGGGTGAACTACTCACTCATCACTCCGGAGGCGACCATGGCGGTGAAGAGTCCTCCGGGAGATGAATCCCCTCTCGGCTGGGTGCCGGAGGAGATCTCCATAATCCCCGAGATGGGATTGGCGGCGGCGGCGTCTCGGTAGGTTTTCCGTATCGTGGCTCTCGGTGCGGGGGTTTCGCGACGGAGGCTTTAAGTAGGCGGAAGGGCAACGTGGGGGGCCACACGAGGGCCCCACACCATAGGTCGGCGCGGCCGGGGCACGGGCCGCGCCGCCCTAGTGTGGCGGCGCCTCGTGGCCCCACTTCGACTCCTCTTCGGTCTTCGGAAGCTTCGTGGCAAAATAGGACCCCGGGCGTTGATTTCGTCCAATTCCGAGAATATTTCGTTACTACGATTTACTGAAACCAAAAACAGCGAGAAAACAACAAGCTGGCTCTTCGGCATCTTGTTAATAGGTTAGTTCCAGAAAATGCACGAATATGACATAAAGTGTGCATAAAACATGTAGATATCATCAATAATGTGGCATGGAACATAAGAAATTATCGATACGTCGGAGACGTATCACATGACATGTGCCTCGTTGCTTGCAGCAGACTTGTTCATCGACTCACAAAACCTCGTTGACGATGATGCTTTTTTTTAGCTTGCAATGGTGGAGACTCGACGACTCTTCTTGTGTCCATCTCGGCGGCGCTGGAGTTGGGCGGCGGCCGCTGGCTATGGTTTTTTTTTTGAAACTATTCCATTAATACCAAGCAAGCAAGCCGCCTCATTAAAAACCTTCCAGCCCCCTTAGGTACCCTGGAAGGAAAAGAGTGTGTAAGAAACTTGCTGCCACCAGTTTACATAATAGTTACATCATTAAGGAGAGGTTGGAGGATAAAACTAGGAGGTTCATCGACCCAGCTGCAGGAAGTTCTAGAGCTAACAGAATCCCTAGCTATAAGATGAGCTACAGAATTTAGCTCCCTATTACAATGAAGAAACTCCACCTCTCCAATACTACTAGCAATTGTAATAATCTGGGCATAAATAGCGAGTAGCGTCATTCCATATTCTTTCATCTCCCGCACACATATGTATAACTTCCAATGCATCCGATTCTACTTCAACTTTGGTGAACCCCATATTTGTAGCTAGTTGTAGACCATGCGGGATAGCCAACGCTTCCGCCATGGAAGGCGACGCCACATGCGGTATGAGCCGAGCCCCAGTTGCCAAAAACATCCCCGGCTATTTCGTATGATCGCCCCCGTAGCACCATTGCCTTCCTCCGCGATGAACACTGCATCCACATTAACTTTAACAAAATTACCTCTTGGTTTCAACCAGGTTATCTTCCCTACATTGTAATTTACCGATTTTTCCCGAGATGAATTTACTGTAATGGCTCGAATAGAGGAGATACAATTTACGATGGGAGGAATCCGTTCACCGTGAGATAGTCTCCTCCTAATCCACCAAATATACCAGGCTGTAACGGCGATAAGTTCTACGATTTGTATAGACTCGTAATTGGGCATTGGGTCATTATTAGATCCGAGAAGTGAGGCAAGAACCTCGGATCCTGGCCTTCACGACAAGAGGGCTTCATCGGTTTTGAGTCCAGCCCAATGCCCTTCCGGATGCTCACGGCGTTCGACGGTTAAACAACATATGACTCACGTCTTCGATGCAACATTACAGATTGGACAGCGGTCATCCGTTCCAATATGGCGCCTCGAATAAAATGACTTTCAGAGGTAGAATACCGTGTAGAATTCGCCGCGAGTAAATCTTCACCTTTGCGGGTACATTGGGATTCCAAAGAATTTTCCGGGTAGAACGAGTTCGGCGGAGTACCGGCTATTAACGACCCGCAAGTGATCCCATTGAGCTGGTGACGTCATTACGTATGATACGGCGAGCGGACAGACAAACATCCACGATTTTGTACCATGCCATGCTATGAAATCATCAAAACCATTACTATTCGAGAGGAATGCGCAAGATACGACAAGCATCAATATGGTGAAAATTATTTTGGATGATATCTTGATCCCATTGTCCTGTACTCGGATCAATTAACTCAGACACTCTTGTGAGGATACAATCTCCGCGTGGGGCAATAATCTTCCTGTTGGGGCTAGATGGAATCCACGGATCCCTCCATATCTCAATATCGTCACCATTGCCTACTCGCCAAATGTATCCTCTCTTGAAAGTTTGAATCCCGACCACTATACTCGCCACGTGAAAGACGACCCTGCTTTTGGCCCCGCTTTTAGAATATCCCCATCCGGAAAGTATTTAGCACGCAACACTTGAGCACATAAAGAGTTAGGCTCATCAATAATCCTCCAGACCTGTTTTGCCAACATAGCCAGATTAAAAGCATGTAAGTCTCTAAAACCCATCCCCCCTTCTTTCTTAGGGAAACATAATTTCCACCATGCATACCAGTGCATTTTCTTCCCATGGTCATCATCTCCCCACCAGAACTGGGAAATAATATCAGTGATCTTCTTGCACACATTCTTGGGAAGGAGGAAAACTGACATAGCATAAACAGGAATCGATTGGAGAACAGCCTTAATTAAAATTTCCTTTCCACCAATAGATAGCATTTTCTCTCTCCATCCTTTTACTCTTTGTAGAATCCTTTCAACAAAGTGCATAAAACAATCACTCCTATCCGCACCCACTATGGCCGGGAGACCAAGATATTTATCTGATATCGCTTCAGTATTGATATGAAGAGTATTGCAAATACCCACTTTAACATTCACATCTGTATTTGGACTAAAGAAAATACTGGACTTACCCACACTGACCAATTGTCCCGAGCTTGCACAATAGGAATCGAGCACTTGCTGCAACGAGATTGCATTATTCAAATCTGCCTTCAAGAGAATTAAGGAGTCATCAGCAAATAATAGGTGTGATACTGATGGTGCATTCCTGCACACCTTAATCCCTTCAATGCCACCAATCTCCTCCTCATGCAGCAAACAACTTGATAAACCTTACGCACATAGTAAGAACAAATATGGAGATAGAGGATCGCCTGCCGAATCCCTCTAGTAGGTATAAAACCATCCGATCAACCGTGAATTATATCCGACGAATAAGAAACGAGATGTGACACAAGCCATAATCAACTCAACCCATTGCACATGGAAACCCAATCTGATCATCATGGCTTCAAGGAAACTCCACTCCACCCTATCATAGGCTTTGTGCATGTCCAACTTTACAGCACATAACCCATTTTTCCCTTTTCTCTTATTTTTGATTTTATGCACACACTCATAGGCAACCAGAATATTATCAGTAATAAGTCTACCCGGAACAAAAGCACTCTGTGTAGGGGAGATAATATCAGGAAGGGTGTAATATCCCAGGTTTAGAGACGATCGAGGGGTAGATTTTAGAAAGGGATGTGCATTGCATAGTAAATTCTGGGGAAATTTCGCGCTTTTAAACAAAAACTGCATCGAAGGGGGACAAGTTTCTCTCTCGACACCTTACGGGGTTAGGGTTTCGAGGGTGCGACAAACTTGCATCTCACTTAACTAGATTAGGGTTTTGAGTTGAGAGGGGAGAGTTTGAATCACCAATTTAAGTTGCATGATTGAATTCTAAGTTAAGATGGTTGATCAAGCTCAAACCAAATTTGAATTTGAATTTCAAATTCAAACATCAAGTTATTATCTCATAATTCAAACTTGAGATAATTTAATAAACAATCTTTAATAATCAAGATATAAATAGAACAATTAATATATAAAGCTCAATAGAGAAAAATTGGAGCTTTATTGATATTCACACAAGATACATTGTTTTTACAATATCCAGAATAAAATATGAACATTACAACATATTACAAGAATTGGACAAAAATAGAAAAAGAAAAGAAAAGGAAAATTACAAATCAAGGATCTATCCTAAACACTACAAGCTAAACTTCATTAACTTGATGATCTTCATGATCAATGGAGCCACAGATTGTCCCTGCACATAAACACAACAAAAGAGAAGTTATGCCAAGTGGTAAAACCACTTGGCAGAGTTAGAAGAATAATGAAATTGAGTAGATATGGATCAGCTCTGCCGAGCTGATCATCTCACGACCAAGACACAAGCCGGGTACCATGAATTTGCACACACACATAGCTAGGCTGCTCACACGGCGGTGTGCATGCGAGCACACCACACACACACAGCTGGTGAGTCACCAACAGAGTTGCCGGGGCTTGTCGTCGACCGGAGAAGGAGCGAGGAGACCATATAAAACCTCCACGAGTAAACCCTAGTCAATCCATCGACTGGATTGCACTCGGGTAAGTTCATCGAGGAAACCAAGAACACAAGAACGGCTTGAACAGATCCACTGCTGTTCAACACAATTCCACCACCACAGCACTTAACCAAGAGATCAAGCTTGCAAGGAGGAGCAGGGCAAGCCAAGAACTCAACCAACAGCTGAATCCTCTACACCAACAAACCATCTAGGAGCTGGAGTGAGGTATACCAAGCATCATGAACAAACCAGAGAGTTTTGTTCATATATAAGCATATGCATCTAGCACCCAAGATCAACAGGGTATGATACCCAAGGTTGTGTCATCATCTGGTTATTAAACCATATGGTGCAAGCAAGAGCAGATAGGCCACTGATGAATCATCTAAAGGGAACAACAGCTATGACACTCAATGCATAACTGAAGGAATCCAGCCAGAGATGAGAGCATAAGCTAGCCTAAATACACACTTAGCACCTACAGCTATTCAAGCCATCAGACTTAGACAAAATCATTGTCTATTTTGATTTCAACATCAAGAGCTACTGGCAATCCAATAAATGGATCACCCAGAAAGCATTTGGTAAGCCACAGCCAGCCAACAAGGTGGGAGCTTCCTGAGCAGCCAAGAATGACTGCTGAGGCCACCTCAACCAACCAAAACAATCAAACCACCAAGCCAGTAATTGCATCATCACCCAGATGGGTTCAGAGTGGGCTAGGGTACCCAACAAGTGTTGGCATCCCTCTAGCCAAGCAAATTAAATCATTATGATCATCACCGTATCACGAGTTCACATCATTTATCTATTTAAACAACCGGAAGCGCACGGATAAATGAAATAATCAAGCTACCTATGCACTTGGATCTAGCGAGATGATCCAATGGATCATTGCAAGCATCCACCGATGCTTGGACAAGCACCAGCATACACGAAGCCAAGCCTGTGTGACACACACACAACACGGAATAGATCACGAGTGAGGCACTGACAACAAATAATAGTTTCTACAAGTAACTGGTGATCATATGACCACCAGAAGCTTGCCAAAGCATGCCACAGCATGCTAGACATCAATTACAGCATCAATACATGTCAGACAAGTGAATCAGCCACAGAACAGAAACTATAGTAAAGCAGATAATCATAAATATAACATATAATTATATGCGGAAGCACACCATCAAGGGATGGTGTTGTTTAGCCTACGAGGCATGCTCAAGGGAGCAAGTCTATGAATTGTAACACACTCGAATTGCACCAAAAGGCACCGGCTCTTGCAAACTTGCAAGGAATTGCACATCGCAATCAAGTCGAGGGCAATCCATATGAATACACTTGAGAAATTAGCAAGAATAGCATACAACAAAGGTGCACGGAGAGCGAGTAAAAGAGCATCAATAGCTAGCAATTCATAGCAACGACGAAAGGGCACCGCAGACGAGCGCATAGCAACGGCAAGCATCGCAACAGCAAGCACAGCTAGCTAGGCGCAGCAGTAGCGCAGCAGCACGGCAGGCATCTCCACGAGGTGGAGTAGCCGTGGCCAGAGCTAGAGGATGGAGAAGAAGGACGGTAGAGAGAAAGAGAGAGAGAGGGAGGCGCACTTACCGTGGTCAAGCAGATAGGCACGGCCATGGCGGCCATGGCGGCACACGCCAGAGCGCGGCGGCGCCAAGCCCAGCCAGGCCATGGCGGCACCACGGCATCACCGCACCACGGCGGCGAAGCCGGGGCGGAGTCCAAGCACCGGGAGCGCCGAGAACGGCGGGATCGAGCGGATCCCGTAACCCTAGCACCAGACGAGGACGAGACCGTGAGCAGCAGGTCGCCCGCGTCAGATCGACGCGGATAGGATTGACCGCCGTCGTGTGACGCGTTGATTGCGCCCCATGGCGGGGGCCAAGTCCGGCGAACCTCGCCGGAAGCGAGCGGCGACGGCGGAGGCGACGCGGGTCGCCAGAGCAGGATAGGGTTAGGGTTCAGTCGAGCGAGGAGAGGGGAGAGGAAGAATGGGCCGACCGAGCCCAAAGGGTGGCTCGGGTGCGACCTAACCCGTTGGGCCACCCTGACAGGTGGGGCCCAAGGGCATTTAGGTCATTTCCTAAATTAAAAAAAAATGCAGAAACTTTGAATAATCATAGAAAATCATTAATAGCTCTAAAAAAATAATTAAAAATATGCAAATAGATCAACATAAAATTCTCTATCTAAATAAAATATCAAAGATAATTTTTGAAGACAATTAAGAATGAGTCTTAATTTGAGGATTTAAATAATCATTTAAATCACACATATAATTTTCAATAATAAAAATAAGTCCATTAATGCCTTTGGACTTCAAAACACCTTGACAACATTTCAAGGTTGGATTTACCCTAAATCAAGTATCCCTAAGATGTTCTTAGTATCTAACCTCTCATAAAATAACAACGACATCGGAAGGGGAAACAAACCCTAAAGCTGGAATCATGCATTATTGCTTCTTTAACCATTGCCCTTATCGGACAATGATGCTATTTTTCAGAACAAGAGGACAAGGGTCAGTCCACACCTTCCAAGCTGCAAAACTTTGCGGTGTTCGGGCAAGTTCATCACTTGCTCATGTCATTTGAGTATTTTTATCAAATTACTTGCAAAGTATTATGGTTATCACTATTGCACAAAAATCAAAACCACTACTTTCATAACTATGAATATGACTATGTGGTGGGCAATGGAACCATGGATTGTGTTGATATGGTGGAGGTTCCATTGCACGGGTTTATATCCATCTAGGATTAAACAACAAATGTCGCCGATGATTCTTGTGCCGTAATACCCGTGTTAACCATAAGATCCGGAGTGGGACGGAGTAGTCAAAAGTGTTTCCACCTCTCGTTCATCAACGGATGCGCTTTACCGTAGTACACTTGTAATCCAAGGGGGCAAGTCTGGTGAGGCCGGGGAGTCCTAAGTCCCCACGGCATAGTCCGTAGTACACTTGTCGCCCGAAGGAGCAAGATGGTGAGGGTCAGGGGAGTCCTAAGTCCCCACGGTATTGCGGTCTAGGATGGGTTGCAGCCACCGGCGTAGGAGTGTATGGTAGAGCCCAGCAGATCGTTGTCGTGGTCGGGGTCCACCCCGAAATACGGGAATAATGGGACCGACGTGGACCCAGGGTCGGCGCATGCAACAAAGGGTGGGTGTTCGAGGTAGCGGAGGAACATGATTGGCTAGACCTTATACCGGGCCTCACACCGAAGGAAGTGTGGACGGGAAAGCTGCCCGGTTGGCACCAAGGTTAAGATCTCTTATGGGTAAAGCAACACACCTCTGCAGAGTGTAAAGAACCGTGACTCGTCACTCCCTCGTTCCGGGATTGAGGAACTGCGAACGCGGCCGGAAAGGAGCTCCATGAAGTTCTAGTAAACCGGTGAAGGCTGACGGACATAGCTCTTTGAAATAAAAGCAATCTCTTGAAGAAATGTTTATCAAAACTTGCATTGGTATTAGACTTTCCGGTCTAATATCGTAGCTAGTGCATTAAACACCTCTTATCTATAATGAACTTGTTGAGTACGCTCGTACTCATACCACTCTTAAATCCCATGCTTAGATTGTCTGAATCATCTGGAGGAGGACTACGACAACAATGATGGAGCCGAGATCATCGGCTACGAGGAACCGGACCTCTCGGGAGGTGTTGAAGGCGTAGACTACATCATCGTCTACGGATCCGGGAGGCTTCCGGAGGAGAACAAGCCTAGAGATATCCGAGGAGTAGTAGTAGCCGAGCAGCACAAACTCTTACCATGTAGCCGCTCGATTAAATAAATGTTTAGTTTAATGAGACTATGGTATTGTAAGCTAAGTTGGGTTCGCCTCGAACCCGGGAGTTATCCTCTCAGGACCCAAGAGGAGCTCCGAGACGACTTGTGTATGTTAGTTGTAATAATATGTGAATGAGTTATGGACCCTGCTATGTTCTGTTGTACTACTCTGAGGGATGTAATATTTGCGGAATGGTACTTCGCGAATGTTATATCAACGACTGGCATACTACAACATGTAGTGGTATGCAGGGTCACCACAAAGGGTCAGTTTTAACCTGGCCGCCAGCATCTTGGAAATAATTTTGTAGACCACATTACATAGAGAAATTGGTCGGAATTGTGAGATCTCCTCAGGGTTCTCCACTTTTGGGATTAACACCACTATAGTTTCATTCCACCCATGCGGAATAACCTTCTGATTAATCGCCTGGAGAACAGCAGCAGTAATATCATTGCCAATAAGATGCCAAAACTTTTTATAAAAAATCGCATGAAGCCCATCTGGCCCCGGCGCCTTCAGATCTCCAATGGAGAACACCGCCTTTCTTACATCCTCGGCCGAGAAAGGAGGCTGTGAGCATATTATTCATTTCCAGCGAAACTCTTGGGATAACCTTCTCAAGCAATACATGATCAATGACTGGGAAATCCGTGCTGAAAAGATTTGAAAAATATTGCACAATCATTGGATTTAAGAGGTCCGTCCCTTCAATAATATTACCTATCGGATCCTTTAATTGTTTTATATGATTTCGCTTCTTCCTTGCTGATGCATAATTGTGAAAAAAAGAAGTATTTTTATCTCCATTCTGCAACCAATTCGCCCGGGCACGCTGGCTCCATTTCATCTCCTCTTGCTCTAACAGTTTTTCAATCAAGTTGGCTAACTCTTGTTTCTTCTAATCATTTGCAGGATTTAGGGGGCCTCTCATCAGAACATCCAGCTCATGCTGAGCTTGGCGGAGATTCTTTTTTGGGCTTTTTAGCACCCGATGGTCCCATTCATGTAGCCCGTTATGCATGGACTGAAGACGCGCATGCACGTCGATCGGATCCTCCTTCGTCTCTTCCCACTTCTGTTGAACCACTTCCCGAAAACATTCTTCCTTGAACCATTTTGCTTCAAATTGTTTACCACCCGGTCTCGTGCACATCGGCTTGCTCCCCATAGTAACAAGTATCTAATAAGAGTGGCCTATGATCCGAGTGATTATATTGGAGATGGATAACAGCTGCTTTCTCATGCATTTGCCTCCACATCTGATTGCCCACACCTCTATCCTATCTCTCCCTCATAGCCCCTCTATGCCAGGTAAAGGGGTCACCAATAAAATCCACATCCTCCAATTCACATTCCTCTAGAGCCGTATGAAAAGCTGTGCGGTACCGCTCTGGACGGACACGTCCACCATCTTTCTCATGGTTATAAAGGATCTCATTCAGGTCGCCCATAACCGACCAAGGCGAGACTATTTTGGCTATATATATTTCTCGGTCTATCCCAAGTTTTGTACTTATCCGCCCACTTAAATTCACCATACATCCCGAGTAAATCTCCGGATCTTATTAGTTTCCTCCTCAATTCGACATCAATATAATTTGGACAAGCATAAATCTGAAACAGCTTTACCTCTCTTCTCCAGAACATGACAATTCCTCCTTTTCTACCATCACTTACTTGAATAATAGAGTGATCCATTCCCATTCTTCTCGCAAGACATTCAGCCGGATAACGATCAAGATGGGTCTCCGACAAGAACACCACCTCGGGGTTATGGCGCCTCTTCACATCCAGAAGCGCAAGAACTGCCGCAGAGTTCCCCAATCCGTGGCAGTTCCAAACTAGAATTCTCATTGCGACCGGACAGGCCCGTCGAACGAGCCCGCCGATCCGAGTGAAGGGGAGTCAGCTCCATCCTTCTTTGTACACTTGTTCCTATCCTTCTCATTCTCGAAATTACCAGCATTAACCAGGTCTTCAGTGATCATAGGTAAGCCCCTGGTCAGATTCCCATTACCCTCATCATTTTCCATTACCTCCGCGGCCTGCTCATTCATGTCAAGAGATCTTTTTGCCAAAGGGTTTATCGGTTCACGTTTGTCAACCTCCATATCTTTCTCTTTTCCTGGACTTGAAGCGGTATCCACGAGGTCGGGATCTGTTATTTTGGGCACCTTAGACCCATTGGCATTAAACCTCCAGGGGATTAGAGAGCGTTCACGCCCAAAAGCTCCCGGACTTCCTCTTCCCACATCGCCAAAAGTTCCGCCACCACGGTTTCCACCTCTACCACCCCTCTCGGATGTTCCATTCCCACGTCCATGCCACGTCTCCCAATCCGCTTTCAAAAAATCCCCCCATTTTAAATTAGCTTCATCATATTCGCCAGACCCACACTCAAGGTGAGAGTGTCCAAAGAAACCACAAGCACCACGGAATTTTGGAACTTTTTCATACTCGTATTTGGTAGTATTCCCTCTTCTTCTCTCTTGAGATAGTAACAACCCGAGCCAATTTCTTTCTTACATCCAGACTTCACTCGACCCCGACAAAGTTCCCCATGCCATTGACAGTAGTCTCCACTTTACTAACTTTCCCCACGTTCCTTTCCGTGAGGTTTTTAATTAATGCCTCATTCCTGTATCCTACAGGCAGTTTGTGAATTTGCATCCAAGTTTCAAAGTGATTTAAGTCAATGCCCCGAGGATCCGAAAGTCCATCATACTTCTCAATACAGACGGCATTTTGTCTAAACAACCATGGTCCTCCTTCAGTGATCTTCAGCCAATCCCCTAAACAGAAACATTGAATCGTGAACAAATTACCTTCAAGATGGTTGAACTCCACCTGCTGAGCGGGAGACCAGGCGTTCCTCATGTGTTGCTCGAACGTCATCGGACTAAACTGATTCGCGGTATGGACCTTCAGCAGCGCCATCCACTTCAGACCCTGTTTCGGCGCCGTCTCCTCTTCCTCAAAGACCAAATCATTAATTTCCTCTTCATCCGAGTCCGGTCTCGTAGCAAGTCGCCAATGGGTTCATCCCTCTTGGTTCCGAGGGCCGTGCCCTGGTTTGAAAACGTAGCAGGACTTGCCATACTCAGATCCGCGACGGATCTTCGAAAGCCGAGAAAAACGCGGCCGAGAGCAAGCCCTAGAAACCTGCGTCGTCCCTCGCCTGATGAACGCAGCAAACCAAACACTGTCTGCAATCCCCGCGGAGATCGATCTGGAAACCCACGCCCGAGAAGAAACCCCAGACGTGGTAAACAAAACCCTAATCGCCTGCCGATCGCCCGATCGCCAGAGCGTTAGGTCAAAAAACGATTCGCTAACGGTACTGCTCGCCGCTGGCTATGGTGGTTGCAAGAAACAGTAGGTATCGTGTTGTATTTCTCAAATTTTTAGGATTTTATCTGCAAATTTAAAACAATTATTTTATCCCAGTTTATCTTTTAGTTTCCATATGTGTTGCTTCCTTAACTTGATTTTCGTTTTATGAAATAATATGTGGTTGCTTTAAAAAAGAACTAAATACACATCTCGTATGTAATCACTAACCAGGCCCCAAGTAAGTCACACGCCTCACGTTGTGTGGCTCCCACCTCGCAAATCGCGATCTTCCCCTTTCTTCTAGTCCGGGTCGCCCGCTCCTCGACCCGGCTAGAGAGGCCGGGGCCGTCGAAGGTCCGGATCCGAGAGATCCCGATGAGCATGGAGGCGGCGGGCGGCGCCGCGGAGGAGCGGTGGGCGTCGCTGTGCAACTGTGTGGTCAACTTCCTGTTGGAGGAGAAGTACCACCTCACGGCGCTCGAGCTGCTGCAGGAGCTGCAGGAGGACGGCCGACACGCGCAGGCACTCCGCCTCCGCTCCTTCTTCTCCGACCCTGCCTTCTTCCCGCCTGACCTGGTCGCCCGCGCCTCCTCCGCACCTCCCGGTACCGCCATTTCCCCGTCTCTCCGCTGCGCTAGTTAGTTCCTCTGCGTTAGGTCCCGGTTCCCTGCGCCGGACCACGCAGTGTGTCTCTGACACTGCTCGCTGGCTGGATCTTGCGGGTGTTTTGTAGCAATTGCGACCTTTACCTTCTCTGATATGTCAGCGCACAGGCCCGCTCCTCCATGATCGGATTTGAGACTAGCTTTTAGATCCTTGTTCTTGGACGGCCTGAAATTGATCGTGTAACTCTCTCTGTTAAGTAATTTGCCTCGGCGATCAGTTGACATTCCTTTGTCATGTGCACGGCGCATTACATATGGAGTAGTACAAATAAACCTTTTAAATGAACAGAGACTGACGAAACAAAACAGCTTGGGTAGCCATTTTTAATTGATCACTGATAACTTTTGAGATGGTGCAAGTAAAGTATCCATTTAGTTTGTCTACGTTGATTCATATTGAACTGCAGACCTTGATACTGCCATGCCAAGGGCTGAGAAATGGGATGCTAAGTAAATGGTATGAGTTTCTGTGCTGCCTTTTTAGTATAAATATAATCCTCACCATGATTCCAATGTTAGTCAGATTTAGAGTTAAACCGTTTTTATGCTTGACCATTAGTGTAGAAAGAATTACCAACGTCAAATCTGCAGTGGCGGACCCACCGTAGGGGTGAGCAGGGGTGGCCGCTCTGGGTCTCCCGCGGGGGAGCATTGTACCCCTGGTCCTTACTCCTACGGTGGCTGAACGGATCGGTGCCATGGATAGATATCAGTTTGTCGATCCAAGCTTTCCGTCCATGGCAGGTCGAAGGTGCACGGGAGAAGAAAGCCGCAGTGGGCCTGAGCGTCTGGGCTAACGAGAGTGGCCCATCAATGTGTCTCACACAGACATAGGTCACATTCACTCAAAAATAAAAAGACCTAGGTAACCTGGTGCTGAATTGCTGAGCATAGTGGGGCACCACATGTACCGCCCTTGTTCAGAAAAAAAAAACCCTCATCTCTGCATCTCTAAATGGTAGTGCACCAATCTCAAAAAAGAAAAATTCTGTAGTGCACGCACTTCCTTCTCACACATTACATGTCTCATTTGGAATTTTGGGTCGTAGTGTCTAGTGTGGCAGATGCCGAGCCTTTTGAGCAAAAGGAGTTTTCTTATAGTTTTATTTTCTCCATAGTTGTATAAATATTTGTATGCATTAATTGATGCAGAGGCTGGGGAATCCCCATTTCGAAAAAAATAGTTGTATAAATATTGAATATTTTGCGGACCATTCATATACCAAGTGCACTTGCATTTCTATCTAAAATTTTACACCTTAAATCTTCGCCCCAGCAAACCTTCTTGGTCTGCTACTGAAAATTTGTATGGATCCATCATAAAATACACTTCATCACATGTGCACAGTATATATATACTTAACTTTATGCGGAACAACATATTTTTGTAGAAATTGATGGGCAAATATCACCTTGGAAATCATGTCAATGTCCAAAATGATTTACATTGGATTCAGAGGGAATCCAGTTTGGTTTGTTGACTTGTTTTCTTGCGCTACTTATCCATGCACATAGATAATTGCGAGTTACCAGCTTTCTTAGCAGGTTTGTTTGATGCATCACATCTATGTTGTTTTTGACAGGTGCCGATCCACAGAATTTGCTAGAAGAGAAAATAGCAGCAGAAGAAAAGTTGGCACTCGCTGAGTATGATCTCCGACTAGCCAAGGAAGACCTTTCATGCTTGAAGCTTGAGTTACAAAAGCAACAACAATCATCACCTGATGACACAAATGGTTCGTCTCTTTGAAGCATGACTTTTGACTTTGCAGAATTTTCTGTTTCGATGATGCAGTGCTGTGTGTGCTGCTAAAACCTACCAATAAGTTATTTTATTGGCAGCACCTATTGCATTATAGCTAGTTCAAAATGAGTCATTGTATTCATTACAAACTGTTATTACATGCATATATAACAGAGGGAAAGTCGTAGTGACAGCATGCATCTTGTAGCTAGTTGTTTACACCCATAACATTTTCTGTTTGCAGTAGTCCTTGCCCATGGATTAGCTATTATGAGATATGACTAAAATATAGAACACAAATTCTTACTTCCTGATGTACTGGTTTGGGAATTGGATCTAGACATATACCAGCTCACAAGCTCAAAGGAACCACCCACCAATGTCAAGCTGGACATCACCCTTGCGTTTGATTCGGTCTCATAGGTGCTACTCTTTGAGGTCCTCCAGCGGGTAAGGTTCAGGCCCCACTTCCTTGTCAATCGGATCGTCAACATGCTTCCCACTTGGAAGGCGTCCATGATGGCAAAGGCGGGACAACTTACCCTGGTCAAGTCAGTCCTGGCAGCCATTCCCCTCCACCAACTTCTCCCGTTGGACAGGCGACTGCTCAGTGGCGACTGCCATGTCAACTGGGCCAAGGTATGCCGGCCCTTGAGATTTGGTGGCTTGGGCATTCCCTAGCTTGCTCGGTATGACTACCAGCTTCCATTGGAGAATGCGCACCAACCCCCTTCGTCTATGGCAGGGGCTCGATTCTTGCTGGACACACATAGCGTTGTCGTGACATCTATGAAGATGGTGGCAGGCATGACGAATGGCTCCAAGACTTGGATGTATTGGCACAATACCTCTGTTGAGGCCCCCTGAAATGTTTGTGATCCAACATCCATCATGAACAGTTTGACGCTTCCAAATGCGCCCGAGACTATAAGAAGTAGTAACTCACTACTTTGCCGGATATCCTGATGGGACGGTGGACCCCTAGCGGCCAATACACTTCCTAGATGTGCAGTACCCTCTTTCATGGGCGGTGGCTTCAACGTTGTGAAATTTTTACAGAAAGTCATGCCCCCCTTGGGTGAAGTTCTTTCTCTGGTTAGCCTACCAGGACCGGTGCTGGTAGCCTACCAGGACCGGTGCTGGTAGCCTACCAGGACTGGTGCTGAACCACAAAGGCTTGCTAGACTGGGACTGC